>NC_048227.1:86040898-86198643 GCF_002007445.2 Ailuropoda melanoleuca | reverse complement strand
GACAGAGATAGAGACAGCCAGCGAGAGAGGGAACACAAGCAGGGGGAGTGGGAGAGGAAGAAGCAGGCTCATAGCAGAAGAGCCTGATGTGGGGCTCGATCCCACAACGCCGGGATCACGCCCTGAGCCGAAGGCAGATGCTTAACTGCTGTGCCACCCAGGCGCCCCATGGTGGTAGATTTTAACTCAACATTATGCCATAGTTGTATACATTTTCCTTTAATAAAGTATATTACTTTGTGAAGTAGTTAATAGCAATATTCAAGATAATGCTATAACTCCCTATTAGCAATACTGAGGGAAAAAAAAGTTATGTAAGCAAAAAGATGGACTCAAGAACCAAGAAATTCTTCCAATCAGCTTCTATGCAAGTGGAGACTGAAGAATGAATGCTTATAGAATCTGGAATAATGAAAATTAAATTTCCCTTTCTATGAGTATTGTGTAGTGCAAAACATACATTTTTAATGTATTATCCAAACCACTTGGGAACATGTCCTGAGTTAGAACACAGCATGTTCAATGAACTCATATGAACAAGTGCCTCAGATTATCATCCCTTCTCTACCTTTATACCATTATATTTCATATAAAGCATTTAACTTAGGTGAGACTACCTATACTTCTCTTACTAATTTGTCAAGAGTATCATTCTTTCAATGTTCTGTTGTAGTTAACTGATGTCGTTGGACAAGAAAAGAAAGGAACATTCTATCATTCTTCAGATTTAAGTATTATCCTGATAATTTCCCTGACTCAATGTAATGTAGTAACCCTAATCACCTAGTAGGCAATATTGAAAGATTTTACTTAAATACTCATAGAAAGGCTTTGGGTTGTTTTCCATTTTAGGATTGGAATTCTAGATGATATTTATTTCCCTCTGCTTCTGTTTGAATATTTTCCTTGTGTAAAAAATAACTCCAAAATATTTGCTTGAGTTCTAAATTGTGAGAAAAAAGTTATGTATATGAATATGACCTATTTATAGTTGGAAGTAGTCTCTTAAGGTTTAGTCTCTCTTGCAATCACCGACATAATAAAACAAATCCTGGGGCTCCTGGGTGGCGCGGTCATTAAGCGTCTGCCTTCGGCTCAGGGCGTGATCCCGGCATTCTGGGATCAAGCCCCACATCAGGCTCCTCTGCTAGGAGCCTGCTTCTTCCTCTCCCACTCCCCCTGCTTGTGTTCCCTCTCTCGCTGGCTGTCTCTCTCTGTCAAATAAATAAATAAATAATCTTTTAAAAAAATAAAAAAATAATAATACAAATCCTCACAGGAAATGTTGTGATGCTGACCCACCTTTCAAAATAATCCTTCAAATAACAGTCCATGATTGTGTGGTAATCACGGTGATGAAAATCTATTTTGGTCAAAAGATGAAAACCAGTTTTCATAGGTATGTGTGCATTTATTTTTTGTTGATGTTTTATATATGAAAATGGCCTAGGTAATTTTTATTTCTCTGATTTTTAGTTTTCTTGCTAACCTTCCATTAAGCAAATAAATTAGTTAAGTGTAAGTAATATTATTAGAGGAACTGTTCCAAGAATGTCTGTGAAATTGCATTTCAATACCCATTAGACATGGTTCTTTTTCTCTACAAACATTTCTCTGTCATTGAAAATGCAGTTCTGCAGCATTAAAGAAAAAGCATATTCAAAATAAAGCTTGATTTTCAATCACTGAGCTACAGCTACCTCAACTAAACACCAGAATCCAATTAAAGAGAAGTGGACTCTTTAGCTTGACCTACCGACAATTTCAATTATTTTCTTTGTCTTTTGAAAGTTTCATTAGAGAACACAAGACTTGATTTGAATCTGATTTGGGGAATCTGGTTGGAAGTGGCTGACCAGAAAGTGTTAGGGAACTGGGAAGAAGGATTGTCCTCTAAGAGATAGAAGGATTAGAGAAACCGGTTACTAGGGAAATCCTTTCCCTGATGTCTGCATGTGAGGAACAGAAGTAAAAATGAGGAAGGCTGCACTGCTGTGGAAGGTAGTAGCCTGGTACAGAGTTACTACCTCAGTATCCAGGAGAGAACCACCTTTCCTCAGAGACTTTGGCATAGGCCCAACTCCAGAGAAGCTCTATCAATCAACAACAAGAGCTCTGATGCTGCCAAGGAAGCATAGTTTTCAGGAAACAGATGGCCTTAAAGTGGCTCCAGGAAGAAACTAGTGCATGGATCCTTTAGCAGTTTTGTTTTGAATATATACCCTCAGAAGCAGGTGGTATGATCCTGTTGTAATCCAGACTGGTTAACATATGACATTTATCTCAAGGAAATAATGCGGTTTTCATTATCCTTTACCATGGTTGTGTATGCAAGCTACCTATTTATACAGGGGGTCCATGGGAGAGGACTCTCATATTCAGTAGTTGTAAACATTCATGCTTATTGAGATGGTGTTCTCTTAGCTCAGTTCTCTCTGCTCCAAGAAGGTGCCCTCACTATGATAGCTAATTTGCCAGTTGAATTGAGAAATGTGAAAAAAATGTATCAAAAATATATTCCTAGGGGGTGCCTGGGTGGCTCAGTCATTAAACGTTGGCCTTCAGCTCAGGGCGTGATCCCAGGGTCCTGGGATCGAGCCCTGCATCAGGCTCCCTGCTCCACTGGGAAGCCTGCTTCTTCCTCTCCCACTCCCCCTGCTTGTGTTCCCCCTCTCGCTGACTCTCTCTCTCTCTGTCAAATAAATAAATAAAATATTTAAAATATATATATATATATTCCTAGTGGCACACAGGTTCTGAAGGGGAGATATATTCTATATTGTACACAGGGATTGATACTTACCCATTTTAGTATGATCTGTCTACCACTGAATAATTTACAATTTCTCCAGGAAATGTTATTTAGCAAGTATCAAAGAGGAAGTTAGCACCTACCTATAGAAACTAGCTAAAAAAAAAAAAAAAACCCGAATGGTGTTTTCTCAAACTATTTAAGGGGTACCTATAATAGATTTGGTAGGGTAATTAAAATGTTTTATCCATGTGCCCATCTCTACATGAAATACCCCAAAGAGTCAGTTAAGTATGTCAACAGGAGCTGTCTCTTGCTTAATGCAGTTGAAAAAGTACAAACCTCCAATAATAATAGGCCTGGGTACCAATCCTATGGGAGGGTGGGGAGAAGGTGGGGGCTCCATTCTTAGGATATCTTTTTCTGATAGTTACAAGAGGAGAACCCAAAAACAAAACAAAACAAAACAAAACAAAACAGAACAATGGATAATATTGTTCTACTTTGTGAAGTACAGGTGAATCAGATGAGGATTTTTAAATTGAAGGGAGACAGAGGCAAGGAAAAAATAAACTCAGCAAAGAAAGTAACCCAGAATTTCTGCTCCTATATGTGGCTTGGTTTTATGATCTGGTTGGCTGTGATTTACAGATAAGTGGTTTTTCTGCCAGGACTTAAAGGTCCAGGGACAGAGACACGAGTTTCAACGTGAAAACTCTTTGATTCCAGCGAGAAATTTCCAATGATCATATCAAACCACATTGTTCAATGTTACAGCAAACTTATTACTAAACACAAATGACTTAGGCATATATATCTTCTGCATATGCTGGCTGTTTTCTCTGCTTTCTACTTGCTTGGAGGTTGCTTTAGCTACTCTTAATTTATACAGGTGCAGAGTATTCAAAGTATTTAAGCTTTACGGTCCTGTTGCTTTGTGTTAATAAAAACCTTGTAACTCTGCACTACTGGATGTTGATTTTACTATTAGAGCTAGATTTCAGAAATCACACTGCTGCCTTCAAAACACACATCCATTGCCTCAGGTGAAAAGGTTCCTGCTGGAGCCAAGGGAAACACTATCCACCAGGACAAGATCCTTGGGTCTCAGGGAGTGGAGGCATCGTACTCTACCACCCAAGAGGAGCAGTGAATAAGTTGAAGGCACGTGCCATTTCTAAACAAAGGATATAGTCCTGTGCTTTAGTAAGGCTCAATGCTATTTGTAGTCACAGATAAACTCCTAAATACCAGTGGTTTAAAACATATGAAACTCATTTATTTTTCTCATGAAGTCAACAACTGATAGTTATGTACTAGAATCAGTTCATACCAGATCACAAGAGTCAATTAGTAAATTTTAAGGAATTGTGTGAGCCAATTGTTAATCACAGTCATCAAATAAATTATACTTATAATTAAACTATATTAAAAACAAAAATAATTAATAATCAAAACTCATCCCATCCTAATTATTTTACTACATTTTATTATTATCTGTGCTCTAGAAGTTATTAACTTCTATTGTATTTGTATGGTACAAATTCTATCAAATGGTATGATATGCACGTTTCATCCTCTTTAACTGCGTTCAGAGCTGAGACCTACAGGCTCAGTGTGCACATGGTTTGATGTAAAAGTCATTGAAGGTCACATATTTACCAAATATTTTGCTACCACATAATACGGGACTTCATCTTTTATTCTGCAATACGGATTTGTGTATAATCTGCACTTGAATGATAAAGTCAATATTATAATTTAGGTTTCAGTTAGCAATACCATATTTTTCTGGTTTTCACATTAGAATAACACCAGCTACAGTAATGAATAAACCTCAAAACATCAGTGACTTAATAAATTAGAACTTTAATTCCTGCTCACATGAATTCGTAAGTGAGCATTGATCACCAACAAGCTGTTCTCCAAATGGCTTCATCTTGAGGCTCAACCTATCTTTGACACTTTGTTTTCAAATTATCCCCATGGGTCATTTTCCATCATGTTTAGCCAGAGAGGGAAAAAAAGCAAAGGTGATTACGTTCAAAGAATCTATGGTCTTGGCCTAAGAGTGACACACATCACTTTTGCTGTCTTTCCATTGACTAGAGCTCGGTCGCATGTCACATCTGACTTCAAAGTATGCTGGGAAATATAGATTATCTGTGTGCATAATTAGAAGAGAACACAGTTATGATAAAGAGCTAGCAAGTCTCTGCATATCCTTAGATATATAAATGCATTGTCACGTGTGGTTAGTCTATTAGCTTCAGACTTTCAACAACATCTCATGTGATACCCATTAACCCAACTCTAATAGGCATGGCATGGCATAAGTACAATCCTTATAAAGTCCCTACAAAATACAATTATATACTGAAGAAATTGTGTCCAGAGAAATCAGGTGACTAATGACAATTAAAGTTTAACTGATAGAAGCAGAAGTGCCTTGGCTGTGTTAAAGCATTATCTACACTGCCTTGGTTTACCCCCTACCTCCTTACCCAAGGAAAATGGGAGTAATTTTAGCATACCCCTAGACTTCAACAGCTCTGCTGGAATAATGGCAATTCTGTATTATCTCTGGTGAAAATTCTCCCAACCTGGCTCTGGACTCTTCAAAACCTTTCTTCCAACAAGACAAGCTATCAGTACCCAAGGCAGTAAGGGGAGAAATCAGTAGAAAAGAACAATAGTAAGTCTAATTCTTCTTCCAAGTCATAAATTTTAAAATATTTGAAAATGGTTACTCTAGCCTAATCTTCTTTATTTTACACTAAGCAGTTATAGGCCTGTGACCTGCCTCTTATGACAGGTCTTTACCTTTCTTAATACCTTATGAAAACATGGAACATTTAATTTCCTAGGTATGTTCTGAATGATAGGTTAGGAATGCTCTCCATCATGGGCTATGCAAGCTCCTTTGTTTGTTTCCTGCTCATTGTGTTTGCCCATGAAAAGCTATTACTCACTTTCTTCATATGATTATTACAATTATTTTAACATTAAACCTTCTTTCCCATTACATATTTTGCCACTAATATTGTCTCTACACCATCATTCACAGTAATGTGTTCTAACTCACATAGTTAACCTGCTTCTGCTGTGTCTAGGTTTCTATTTCAATCAATGATGCTCTCCCATAAATACTTCAAGTAATTCCAATTGCCTATAGAAATGAATATGCATTTAACATTTCATTGTTTTTTACCACTATCAGTTAACCATAAGTTTCCTTTTTTCACTGNATTTCAATCAATGATGCTCTCCCATAAATACTTCAAGTAATTCCAATTGCCTATAGAAATGAATATGCATTTAACATTTCATTGTTTTTTACCACTATCCAGTTAACCATAAGTTTCCTTTTTTCACTCAAGTGTAATTGACATAAAATATTGTATTAGTTTCAAGTGTACATCATAGCAATTTGATATTTTATACATTATGAAATGATCCTCATGATGTCTAGTCACATCTGTCACCATAAAATGCTATTATGATATTATTGACTATATTCCCTATGCTGCATAGTATATCACTGTGACTTATTTATTTTATAACTGGAAGTTTATATCTCTTAATCCCCTTCATCTATTTCACCTGTACCCTAGTGCTGCCCCTTTCTGATAACCAACACTTTATTTCCCATATCTATGAGTATCATTGTTTTGTTTGTTCATTTGTTTTGCTTTTTAGAATTCACATATAAATGAAATCAAATGGTATTTGTCATTCTCTAACTTACTTCATTTAGCATAATATCCTCTAAGTCCATCCATGTTGTCACAAATGACAAGATTTCATTCATTTTTAAGGCTGAGTAATATTTCATTCATGCTTCTTTATTCATCTATTGATGAACATTTAGGTTGCTTCCATATCTTGGCTATTGTAAAAATGCTGCAGTGAACGTAGGGCTATGTAGATATATCTCTTTGAATTAGTGTTTTGTTTTCTCTGGATAAATACCCAGAAATGGATTTGCTGGATCATATGGTAGCTATATTTTTANTCTAAGTCCATCCATGTTGTCACAAATGACAAGATTTCATTCATTTTTAAGGCTGAGTAATATTTCATTCATTCTTCTTTATTCATCTTTTGATGAACATTTAGGTTGCTTCCATATCTTGGCTATTGTAAAAATGCTGCAGTGAACGTAGGGCTACGTAGATATATCTCTTTGAATTAGTGTTTTGTTTTCTCTGGATAAATACCCAGAAATGGAATTGCTGGATCATATGGTAGCTATATTTTTAAATTTTTTAAGGAACTTTCACACTGTTTTTCATAGTGGATACACCAATTTACATTCCCATCAGCGTTGTAGGAAGGTTCCCTCTTCTCCACAAACTCGCCAACATTTGGGTTTTTTTTTTTTTTTTGTCTTTTTGATTATAGCCAAGCTGACAGGTGTAAAGTGATATCTTTTGTGGTTTTGATTTGCATTTCCTTGATGATTAGTGATGTTAAACATATTTTTGCTTGTGTGCCTGTTGGCTATCTGTATGTCTTCTTTGGGACAACGTCTAATCGAGTCCTCTGCCCATTTTTTAATAAAGTTGTTTTTTTTTTTAATATTGCTGTGTGGGTTCTTTGTATTTTAGATATTAGCCCCTTATTGGATCATAATTTGCAAATATCTTCTCCCATTATATAGGCTGCCTTTTCATTTTGTTGATGGTTTATTTTACTGTGCAAAAGCTTTTTAATTTGATGTAATCCCATTTGTTTATTTTAGTTTTTGTTGCCCTTGTCTGAGAAGACTGATCCAAAAAAAATGTTGCTAAGGTCAGTGTCAAAGAGTTTATTGCTTATGTTTTTTTCTAGGATTTTTATGGTTTCAGGTCTTATATTCAAGTCTTTAATCTGTTTTGAGTTTATTTTTTTATAGGGTATAATGTAGTAGTTCAGTTTCGTTCTTTTCCATGTAGCTATCCAGTTTCCCCAATGCTATTTATTTAAAAGACTTTTTCCCCATTGGATATTCTTTCCTCTTTTTCATAGATCAATTGCCCATATATGCACAAATATATTTCTGGCCTCTGTATTCTATTTCATTGATCTATGTGTCTTTTTTCATGCCAGTACCATACTGTTTTGATTACTCTAGCTTTACAGCATAGTTTAAAATCAGGGAGTGTGATATTTACACTTTTGTTCTTTCTCAAAAAAAATGCCTTGACTATCCAGGGTCTTTTATGGTTCTATACACATTTTAGAATTTTTAGTTCTAGTTCTCTGAAAAATGCCATTGGTATTTTGATAGGGATTGCATTAAATGTGTAAGATTGCTTTGGGTAGTATGGACATTTTAACAGTATTAGTTCTTCCAATCCATGAGCATGGACTATCTTTCCATTTATTCAAATCATCTTCAATTTCTTTCATCAATTTCTTAAGTTTTCAGTGTACACTGGTCTTTCACTTCCCTGGTTAAAATATTCCCATATATTTTATTCCTGCTGATGTAATTATAAATGGAAATGTTTTCTTAATTTCTTTTTCTGATAGCTTGTTATTAGTATATACAAATACTAATTTTTTATTCTGGGATTTTGCTGCATTTATTTATTAGTCCCAATAGTTTTTTGGTGGAATCGTGTTTTCTATATATAGTATCATGTCATCTGCAAATGGTGACAGTTGGCTTATCCCTTTTCAACTTAGGTGATTTTTATGTTTTTTTCTTGTGTAATTGCTGTGGTTAGGACTTCCAGTACTATTTTGAGTAGAGATGGTGACAGTGGACATTCTTAGAGGAAAGGCTTTTAGCTCTCTACCATTGAGTATGATGTTAGCTGTGGGTTTATCAAATATAGCCTTATTATGTTGTGGTATGTTCCTTCTATACCCACTTTGTTAAGTTTTTATCATAAATGGATGTTGAATCTTGTCAAAGGCATTTTTGCATCTATTGAGATAATCATAAGATTTTTATCCTTTGTTTTGTTAATGTGGTATACATGTTCATTGATTTGTAAATATCACTAATGAACATATATGAAAAAATCCTCAACAGAATATTCACTAACTGAATTCAACAATACATTGAAAGGATCATATACTTTAATCAGGTGGAATTTATTTCAGTTAATCATGATTTTAACTAACCTGTCTCTCCTTCCTTATATAGTGCAGGAAAAGAAATTTTCCTTAATCTTTAGTAACATCAGCATCAACATATTTGATTATGAATAACAATATATTTAAAGATAGAGATGGCTTCCTGATTTAATGCTTGATTCAATTTCCTCTCTAGACCCAGGAGGGAGTTATTTAAGAGATCCCAATTAGGAATGATTTGAATTAATTGGAGCAACATAATGTACACACTGCATTGCATTCCCAATTAAGTTAGAAAGAGATAGAAGATATTCTGCTGACAGCACGTCTTTATTGGGCTAATAGTCATTATTTACGTACCATCAATTCTTTATCTAATGTCAAGCATTTGTTACTTCTGAACACAAATATGCATTTACTAAGAAACAAAAATTCCAATGAATAATGGATTGGTTTAGTAAATAGGAATGAGATTGGAACATAGAGTGTAAATTAAGTACCCAAGGCTTTACCTGTGTTTGTATATGAGTTGGATGACCCCCCTGGAGTCTGCTCTGACCTATGGTAAGAGCCAGATTTATTGGGTCTTAATTGATCTCTGTTTTATACTGAAGTTAAAATGTATCAGGAGCATGTAGAGGGTCTTACTGTCTTTAGACTATTCATAAAATAAAATTATGCTCAGGGGGAGAAAAGCTCTAATACTGAGATTTTTCAATGGTGAGTATTCCTTTAGTAATATAATCACTTGTTCCGAATCTTAAAGTGTTAACTTTAAGCTTTCTTAATAACTATTACTATTTGTTAATTATATTAATTATTATTAATTAATAACAGCTATTATTAGTTAATAACTAATGTTTTTACAAGATTTTTAAAATTATATCCAGGATCACATTTGTTATTATTTTTTACTCTGAATTTCTTTCTGTTCTACAAACAAATGTATGTATTGAATTCACAATGCTCAAATTAATTGTTTTATTAATTGCTAATTACACCTGGATGATATTTCAGAGGTCATTTAGCCTGTGTGACTTACATTTTACTCTTGTAAAGTTAGTTCTCTCTCATCAAGTGATAGTTGTTGGGTGAGAGAAATGGATGGGATGCTGGAGGAGGGATGTGGGGGGAGAAAGAGAAAGAGGGAGAGAGAGGATTTTTGTTTTGTTGTTTTGGATCAAAATATATTCTTCCATGGGATGTTCTTTGAACAAAACCAAATCTCCATATTTAAGTGATAGAACACTTTAATAAGATGCTGTGGTTTACAGGAAAATTTTAATCAATTTAATTTGGCAATATGTGCCTACTGTATTTATGGAGAATTAGACTAATCCTTCTTCCACATGACCTCTCTGATTGAAGTCAATTCCAAATTCTAGCTGATACTTACAAAATGTGAGTTCAATGAATTAAGAAAACTAATTTTAAAAGAAACCAATTAATTTTTTTTCAAAAATATATCTCAAGAACCAAATTATCATTCACTGATCCCCCTCACCCCCATCAATTCACCAGTTGACCAGTTGTGGTTGTCAGTTACACAGACTCAGACTTAATTGAAGCTGAGTACAGTCCTATTTCTATGAGCAGATGAAGCCTTCCTGCATCCCAGAAGCTATTATAGTTTCATTACAAGTAGTTTTGTGAGGCAAGTACCCAGACTAATGAAGTCTAATTTCCTGTGGATTAAAATAGGGAAGCGATAAGATATCGCTGATGTTAGGTAAAGAAATTCTGATTATAGCACATTTATTCTGTTAAATTACTCGTGAACACATGAGGACATGGTTGCGGGCCAGGAGAGCCAATGGCACTTTCCCTCTGTGGGAGCTGTGGGGGTATAGACATTCAAGAACCCGTTCTGTAGTCTTAAACCCTTTTAAGTAAAAACTCTGTGGGTGATCTCATTACAAGATAAAGTTAAATTAATATCACAGGTCAAAACTTGCCAGCTAAGGAACCTAAAGAAAATATACAATTATCACTAATAGAAATCTACGCAATATTTTTCACCAAGAAAATTGCAGAAAGGGAATGCTATTTGTAGCTTGGCCAACATTTACATATATTTTGAACGAATGAACAATGTATGTGTGTTCTAAAGCGAAGAAAAAAATCACACCTGCAAATTTATGGTATCTGGAGATATCAGAAGAAAATCAATTGTCAATTTACTAGAAATATCAGTTGTTTCAGAGACTGTCCTATCTTATAATCAGTCTTAAAAAGCACATTATTGCTATCATAAACCATTAATGGTGGTTTATAATCAGGGGAAAAATCCTTTAAAATCCCTCACTGCTACAATTCACAAGCCATTGCTACAATTCACAACTCCTTTGTTAGAGTCTTAACCGCCCTCAGCTTTGCCTTGGGCCATTAACTAACAAACCAATCATTAACTGCTAGTAATGACCATTTTTCCCAGGGATTATTGTTTAATTGAACTCTTGTGCAGGACCCATTATTTTCTGAGATGTCAAAATAACTATGCATTGATATGGTTTTTTCTGTAATATCAAGACCTCCTGAAATAAACAATGCAAGTGTCAGAGAATTAAATTGTTCACTGTATACACTATTTAAAATACATTAATGAACAATTTTGATGTTTCAGAGGAACTTTCTCATTTTTTTCATTCTCCTGAGCATATCCATCATGTAACTTAGATGCAGAATAAATGTGTATTTCTTTTCAATAATATACGCAATGTCGAGACATTTATATTAGTAAACTGGGTTATATATTCATCTGGGTAAGGCACATTTGATTATTAGCATTCTGCTCCTGAGAAACAAGGCACGGTTGCTTGTCTGTTGCCATGGAAATAAATTAGGAAGGATAACCTGCCTACTTATCAATTTTTATTAATGCAATCAGCCTACCTGATTAACCCATAAGTAACAATTGCACATTTAAACTAAGCCAATAAAACACTGTAACTCTAGGGGTGCCAGTTAAAGTAAATAGAATAGAAAATTGCTGAAATAAAAAGTCTGAGTTATGTGTCATAGTTCTGATGTGCCCCATTAATATTACAGGATAAAGAATGTTGCCGTTTGAGAGGTCTTTAACAGTGGAATTACCATCAGCTAATATTTATTGAAAGGAGGAGAAGCATCTAAGACAAGAAGTCAAGAGGGATATAATAAAACAAAATTGCCTTCCTACTGTGCTGAGACAGTTTATAGATGTGTGTGTTAAAATTTGAAACTAAGGAACCCCAAACCAATGCTAACCAAACAAAAGTGAACAATATGGATTTGAGCGCTAATATGTAAACTCTAGAAATTCAGAATTTGCCATTATTTAACTGAGTTAGAATGACGTTCACCTTTCTATGATCTGAGAAAAAATAAAAGCTTGCTAAGGAAATTAATAGCAAGTTACTACAAGATCCAAAAGAGTTAATCTTCAAAATATAATTTTTTAAGGACTCCAGACCCATGTCTATTCATTACAATAGGTCCAACTAGGCTTAGAAATAATTGGCATTTTAATTCTTTAATTCAGACTGATTTACTCATCAATGCCTACAAATTACTAAGATTTTACAAACTGCATTACCATCAAGAAAATCCACAGCAAATATACATACATTTATTTTCCATAAGGAAAACAAATCCCTTGACCGTCAATATCCAGTATCTTCAAAGATTAAGGAAGCATTTTTCTCATACCAGAAACAAAATGTAATATTTGAAAAATAATGCTTAAGCTTTAGGTGATAAGTATATAATAAGAAAAATTAACATGGGGCTTAATTTATTTTTAAGAAATTATTTTTTGTGGTCAAACAACATGAAATAAAGTCTCTTAAGTTTTTAGATGTACATTATTGTTGGCTATAGATACAATGTTGTACATTTCTCAAGCTTATTCATCTTGCTTAACTGAAACTTTATGCTGATTGATAACTAACCCTCTGTTCCCCCCAGCCCTTGACAACCCCATTTTCTATTTTTTATCTTCAAATATATTTAGTTTCTCCAAGTTTGATATTCAGAAAAGTTAAAATTAATGACTAATCATAATGGCACTAATGTTAGCAGAAGATTAATAGTAAAAAGTTAAAATTAAACCAAATCATTTAGTCTAATTATGTGAAACACACACACACACACACACCAAGAGAAGGAAGTTATCAAATACAGGATTATCCCTTTATCGATCCCTATCTACCTAATCAGATCTATCCATAAAGATGGCTGCAACATCATTGGTAATGAAAGGATAACATGGGTAGATATTTACCAAGTGTTTATTTTATGCCAGGCCCAAGGTGAACTCTTAAACATATATTATCTCATTCATCTCCAAATAAAACCATGAAGATAAAAATTTGGATTAATTTTATATATAGCAAACTGAGTTTTTAAAAGGATAAATGACATACCAAAGTTAATAAATGATAAATGGCAAAAATGTAACTAGAATCCAAGCTGGTATTACTGTGTTGGATATTTGAAGATGTAAGTTCCCTTCCCCATTACTTTCCTAACAAATATGCAACAATAGTAGTGCCGGGTATTTGTTGAAGAAGAAGAAATTTATGGAGAAAATATGCTTGACAGAGTAAAAGTGTTGGGGACAGAAAGTATGAACAGGGTATCTATCATAAGAAAAAAGAATAAAGATATAGTGGAAATAAATAGAAGTATAAATATGGGTATGGGCCTATAAATGAATCTACAAAAAAAGTTAATATAGTTTTTGTTTTCTTAAAACAGTTAATATTGAGATATAACTTACATACCATGGAATTCACCCATTTATTTATTTATTTATTTATTGAAATTCACCCATTTACAGTAGAGCACATTTTAATGTATTTTAGAGTTTTCACACATATGTGAAACCATCACCAGAGTTATTGAACATTTTCATCACCTCAAAAATAAATCCCACCCTTTTAATACTATTGTTTTATCCCCCCAAATGTAAGCAATCACTAATATGCTTATGTCTTTATAGATTTGCATGTTATGGAGATTTCATATAAATGGAATAATATAATAGGCATTATTTTGAGACTGATTTCTTTCAATTGGCATATTTTTAAGGTTCACTGTGTTATAGAATGTATCATTACACTCTTTTTTATGGCTGACTATTATGGCTGATATTCTACTTTTTGTTTATTCATCAGTTAGTGGATATTTAGTTTGTTTCCAGCTTCTGACTATTATGAATCATGCTGCTCTAAACATTCACGTACAATTTTTTTCTGTGGACATATTTTCTCACTTCTATGTATATATACCGTCCTAATGGGTGGGAAGTGTTATACTATTGTCGTTTTGATATGTGGTATTTTTCTGTTGCATAATGTCAAGATATTTTCATGAGTTCATTGGACTTTAGTATATCTTTTGAGGGGAAATGTCTACCAGAAATATTTTTTCTTTTTTTTATTAGTTTCATTTTTATGAGTTTAACTTTCTATTATTGAGTTGTAAAATTTCTCAATATTTCCTAGATAAAATTCCCTTATCAGATATAAATTTATAAAAATATTTTCTCTCATTCTGTGGGTTGTCTTTTACTTCCTTGTTAGTTTCTGTAGAAGTACAAAAGCATTTAAAAAATTGATGAAATCCAATTTATCTATTTTTTTCTTTGGTTGTTCATCTAAGAATCCACTGCCAAATCTGAGGTCATAAAGACTCTCCCCCTTGTCTTTTTCTAAGAGTTTTTTATGTTTAGCTATTACATCTAGGTTATAGAATCATTTTCAGTTAATTTTTGTATGAGGTAAGTGTTCAACTTCATTTTTTGCACTTAGGTATCTAGTTGTCTTAGCACTAGTTGAAAGGTTACTCCTTCCCCATTGATTGGTCTTGAAACTCTTGCAAAATCAGTTGACCATAGACACATGGATTTATTTCTGCACTATCAGCACTATTCCTTTGATCTATATATCTATCTTTATGACATTGCCAACTCTTGACTTCTGTTGCTTTGTATTACATTTTGGAATTAGAAAGTGTGAGTATTCCTACTTTGTTCTTTTTACATATTTGTTGTTGTTGTTGTTATATTAATCAGTGCAATTCCACATAAATTTTAGAATCTACTTGTTGAGTCTACAAATAAGCCATCTGTCATTCTGATAAGGATTGGTTTGAATCCCCAGATCAACTTGGGGAATGTTGCCATCNTATTACATTTTGGAATTAGAAAGTGTGAGTATTACTACTTTGTTCTTTTTACATATTTGTTGTTGTTGTTGTTATATTAATCAGTGCAATTCACATAAATTTTAGAATCTACTTGTTGAGTCCACAAATAAGCCATCTGTCATTCTGATAAGGATTGGTTTGAATCCCCAGATCAACTTGGGGAATGTTGCCATCTTAACAATATTTAATATTTAGGGGCGCCTGAGTGGCACAGCGGTTAAGCGTCCGCCTTCGGCTCAGGGCGTGATCCCAGCGTTATGGGATCGAGCCCCACATCAGGCTCCTCCGCTATGAGCCTGCTTCTTCCTCTCCCACTCCCCCTGCTTGTTCCCTCTCTCACTGGCTGTCTCTATCTCTGTCAAATAAATAAATAAAATCTTTAAAAAAAAAAAAAAAAAAACAATATTTAATATTTTGATCTATTTAGCATCAGATATTTTCCTATTTATTTAGATCATCTTTAATTTCTTTAATAATGCTTTGTAGCCTTTAGATTATAAATTTTGTTCTATTTATTTCTAAATGTTTTATTCTTTCTGATGCTATTGTGAATGGAATTGTTTTCCTTCATTTTTGGTTGTTCATTGAATTGAATTTTGTATGTGGATCTTGTGTCCTGCAAACTGACTGAACTCATCTATTAGTCTTAGTGGGTTTCTTGATGGACTACTTAGGATTTTCGATATAAAAATCATATCATCTAGGGACACCTGGGTGGTTCAGTCAGTTAAGTATCTGCCTTCAGCTCAGGTCATGATCTTGGAGTCCTGGGATCAAGCCCCATAGCAGGCACCACGCTCAGCAGGGAGTCTGCTTCTCTCTCTCCCCACCTCTGTTCATGCTCTCTCTTGTTATCTCTCTCTCTCTCTCAAATAAATAAATAAATAAAATCTTTAAAAAATCATATCATCTGTGAATAATAAAAAATATCATTCATCTGTGAAGGCCATTTTACACCCATATGGAAGTTTTTCTTTCTTTCTTTCTTTCTTTCTTTCTTTCTTTCTTTCTTTCTTTTTCTTTCTTTCCTTTCTTTCCTTTCTTTCTTTCATCTTTTTGTTGTTGTTGTTGTTGTTGTTGATTAATTCCACTAGCTAGAACCCTTAGTATGAAGTTAAATAGAAGTGATGAGAATAGACATTCTTGTCTTTTTTATGATTNCATCTTTTTGTTGTTGTTGTTGTTGTTGTTGTTGTTGTTGATTAATTCCACTAGCTAGAACCCTTAGTATGAAGTTAAATAGAAGTGATGAGAATAGACATTCTTGTCTTTTTTATGATTTTGGGGGGAAAGTATCCAGTCTTTCAGCATTAAATATAATGCTAGCTATGGGCTTTTCATTGATTCCTTTTATCAGGTTGAAGAGGTTCCCTTCAGTTTCTAGTTTAATCAGTATTTTATTATGAAAGTGTGTTTTATTTGGCCAAATTCTTCTCTCTTTCTCTCTCTCTTTTTTTTTAGAGAGAGTGTGAGTGGGGAAGGAGGGGAAGAGAGAGAATCTTAAGCAGACTCCAGGCCCAGCATGGAGCTGACTCAGGGCTCGATATCAGGACCCTGAGATCATGACCTGAGCTGAAATAAAAAGTCCCAACACTTATGGACTAAACTACCCAGCCTCCCTATTTTCTCTGTCTATTGAAATAAATCTTGTTTTATTTTAAAAATTTAATTGATATATTACATTAACTGATGTTTGATGTTAAGCTGACCTTATATATCTGGGATAAATCCCACTTGGTTGGTGGATTCAGTTTGTTACTATTTTNCTTCTCTCTTTCTCTCTCTCTCTTTTTTTAGAGAGAGTGTGAGTGGGGAAGGAGGGGAAGAGAGAGAATCTTAAGCAGACTCCANTTTCTCTCTTTCTCTCTCTCTTTTTTTAGAGAGAGTGTGAGTGGGGAAGGAGGGGAAGAGAGAGAATCTTAAGCAGACTCCAGGCCCAGCATGGAGCTGACTCAGGGCTCGATATCAGGACCCTGAGATCATGACCTGAGCTGAAATAAAAAGTCCCAACACTTATGGACTAAACTACCCAGCCTCCCTATTTTCTCTGTCTATTGAAATAAATCTTGTTTTATTTTAAAAATTTAATTGATATATTACATTAACTGATGTTTGATGTTAAGCTGACCTTATATATCTGGGATAAATCCCACTTGGTTGGTGGATTCAGTTTGTTACTATTTTGTTGAGGATTTTTGTGCCCATGTTTTTAAGGGAATATTGGTCTATAGTTTTCTTTTCTCAGGATGTCTTTATCTGATTCGGGATTCAGGGTAATAGACTCCTGGAATGAATTAGAAAGTGTTTCCTACTCTTATATAGAAGAGTATGTGAATATTTGCTGTTATTTCTATTTTAAAATGTTTGGGAAAATTCAGTGGTGCAGCTCTCTAGACCTGAGCTTTCTTTGTGGGTGTGTTTTGATTATTAATTAAATGCCTTCATTTAATATAATTTAATTAGATTATCTATTTCTTTTTAAATCAGTTTGGTAGTTTGTGTCTTTCTAAAAGTTTGTTTTAATTTCATCTAAGCTATCCAATTAATTGACATACAATTTTACATAGAATTCCTTTATAATACATTTCATTTCTCTAAAGTCAGTAGTAATATACCTTCATTGATTTCTCCTTGTCTCTCTGGTCAGTTAAGCTAAAGTTTTCTCTGTTTTGTTGATATTTTAAGAGAATCAGCTTTTACTGATCTTCTCCATTGTTTTTTTACTATCTATTTCATTAATTTCTGCTCTAATCTTTATTCTCTTCCTCCCGCTTACTTCTACTTTTCCTTTGTTCTAAGGTAGAGGTTAGCTTATTTATATCTTTCTTCTTTCTTAGTCTAGGCTATTTACACCTTTAAATTTCACTCTAAGCTCTGCTTTATCTGCATCTCATGAGTTTTGCTATATTGTCTCTCATTTTCATTTATCTCAAAGTACTTTTCTGATTTCCTATTTGATTTTTTCTTTGATCTCTTGGTTATTGCGGAGTGTGTTGCTTAATTTTCACATATGTGCAAATATCTTAAATTTCTTTCTGCTATTGATTTCTAGTTTCATTCCATTGGTTGAGAACATACTTTGTGTTTTTTTCTTAATTTAAATAGCTGGATCTTGAGCAAATAGTTGGATATTGTTTTGTTTTCTTTTGTTTTATCCAGTCCTGCAGTTCTTGCCTTTTGACTGGATGGTTTAATCTAACATTTTTAATTTAACGTTAATCTCACAATGTTTAATTTAACATTATTGCTACTTCTGTTGGATTTGTGACTGCCATTTTACTGGTTATTTTCCACATTTTGTGCCTTTTTGTTCCTCTAATCCTTCTTCACTATTTTCTATTCACATAACTGAATATTTTTGAATGTTGCCTTTACATTTCTTCAATTATTTTTTCACTGTACATTTTTACTTACTTCTTCAGTGGTTCCTGTAGGGCTTACCATATACATTATGCTATCAATATTAGCTTCAGACTTGTATTACTTGATTCCAGTTAAACATACAAATGTTACTCTTCTATCCCCTTTCCTTCCTTCCTGTGTTATTATTGTGCTACATATCACATCTGTAAATGTCACAAGTCCAATAATACGGTTAAAATTATTACATTATATAATTTTATATCTTTTAAAGAAGCTTAGAGGAGAAAAGAGAACAAGTATGTTTTTATAGCTTTTGTTACATTAACCTTTTGATTTACCATTTCTGTTTCTCTTTATTTGTTCTTTTGGATTTGCATACCATCTGGAGTCACTTCCTTAACCCAATACAGATTTGTTCTCACCTGTCTCCTTTGTGCTGTTTTTGGCAAATATATGTCTATATGTCTATATGATATAGGTCCAACTAATATATATATATAGTTTTATGTAATTGGTTCTTAAATCAATTAAGAGAAGACAGGAGAAGAAATATGCATTTATATATATATATTTTATAATTTATATATATAATTTATATATGCATTTATATATATATATTATAATTACATAATTATCTTTACTGGTGTTCTTTGTTTTCTGTGTATGGATTTAAATTACTGTCTGCTAACTTGTTTTAGCCTGAAGAACTTCCTTTAGTATTTCGTGTAAGGTGGGTCTTCTAGCAACAAATTTGCTCAATTTTTGATCATCTAGTAATGTTTTTACTTTACCTTCAGTTTTGAAAGATAGCTTTGCTGTAAATAGGATTCTTGGTTGATTGTTTTTATGAGCATTTTGAATATGATATGGTATTGCATTGCCCTCAGACCTCCATTGTTTCTGATGAGAACACAGTTGATAGTTATTGGAGTTCCAGTATAAGTGATAAGCCTTTCTTTTGCTGCTTTCAAGATTTGCTCCTTGTTTTGGATTTCAGCTTTTTTTTTTCTTTTCACCGAGATGTACTTGTAGATCTCTTTGCATTTATCCCACTTAGATTTTATTGAATTTCAATTTATTGTTTTCAATAAATTTGAGAAGTTTTCAGCCATTAAGTCTTTGAATATTTTTTTCTGCTCACTTCTCTTTCTTTTCTCCTTCTAGTACACCCATTTTTCCTACATTGGCATGCTTAGTAATGCCCACATTTCTCAGAGGTTCTGTTCATTTTTCTTCGTTCTTTTCTCTCTTTCTTTTCCAGATTGCATAACCTCTATCACTCTATCTTCAAGTCAGCCAATTATTTCTTCTGCCAGTTCAAATTTACTATTGAGCCCCTCTAGCGAATTTTTCATTTTAATTATTATACTTTTTACCCCATAATTTCCACTTAAGTTGTTTTCTATAATTTCTTTCTCTTTACTATTATTTTCTACCTGAAGAGACACTGTCTCTTTCATATATTTCTTTACTTTTTAATCATGATTTCCTTTGTTTTTTGAACATATTTGCAATGGTAATTTGGAGAATTTTTCTGTTAAATCCTTTTCATTCTCACACGCAAGTTCTGTTGCCTGTTTTTTTTTTTTTTAATGTTTTATTTCTGTTGTTAGAATGTGGAAATTTTACATAACGTATTGTAGCAACTCTGGATACTCTCCCTCTTGAACTTATTATTTGTATTCATTTATTGTTGCTTAGTGAATGGCTGGGTTATATTAATGGAGCCTACAACCCCCCTACGAAATTATAAGCCTTTGATGTTGCTCCTCATGGAGGCTGCTATAGATTGAATTGTTTCTCTCCAAAACTTGTATGTGGGAGTCCTACTCCCCAGTACCTCAGAATGTGATTTTATCTGGAAGTAAAGTTATTGCAGATTTAATTAGCTAATTTAAGATAAGGTTGTACTGGAGTAGGGTTGGACCCAATCCAGTATGACTAGTGTCTTTATAGGAAAGACACTTTATGGAAATTTGGACCTAGACATGCGCATAGGAAGAACAGTACATCAAGATGAAGGCAGAGATCAGAATGATGCTTCTAAAAGGCATGGAGCATCAAAGATTGCCAGGAAACAAACAAACAAACAAAAAACTAGTGAGAGTCATGAAACAGATTCTCACAGTCCTGAGAAAAAAACATTGCCAACACCTTGACTTTGGACTTCCAGCCTCCAGAACTGTAAAACTACATTTTTGCTGCTTAAGCCCCTTAGTTTGTGATACTCTGATACAGCAGCCCTAGAAGACCTATATAGGGGTATAGGCATGGGTTTCCTACAGTCACTCTGGTATGACAGTGGTTCTGGCAGGTCTGTATTTGGCTGTCTCTCCCTCTCTCTGACCTCATCCAGCTGTATGTTCCAGTAATTGCTAATTAATTGCTGTATAATGTTCAACAAGATGCTGGGCATAAATTGATCCACAGACAAAACCAATAAAATTCAGGCTCCTTTGATAATTCCCGAGATCAATGATTAAAAATTTTTTTAGACCCTCCCAGCTGAGTTCTTCCCAGTTGTCTCTTTCTCTGGTTCTTTCAGGCAAGGTAATTAGCTTACAGTTTAGCATATATGTCCAATGACCCTACTAATCTCCTAATTCCCTTCCACCACAACTTGCACTATTTTTTTATTTGTTTGTTTGTTCATTTCTTAGGCTTGAACTTTATTTCAAGTTCAATTCTTTTGAGAAGAGATTAGGAGCTATCATTTTTAGGACTTGTTTCTCTCTCCGTCCATATCCCCCTACCCAAGGAAAATCCTCTGAGCCACATCTCTGGAGCTGGATATGGGGACAATGGTATGCTTCTCTCTGAGTTACAAAGCTGCTTGAGAACTGAGTGCTTTATGATTGGGGGAGTGGAGAGCAGTAGCCTAAGGTCTTCTTACCTGACTCTCTCAGTGTGGAATCAACACTTTAAGAGCTGGGCAAATGTGGTCATGGTACCAGCATTCTCAGTGGTACTGTACCCAAAACAGAAACTCCATCCCACAGTTTGGGCATGAGTGGAAGAAGGGAACCCCCACTTTTTGGGGCTATTCACCTATAACAGCCTCAGCAACTGTTTGTACCTCGGTTCAGAATGAAAAATGCTCATGTCTTATCCCTCCTGGGAAGATACATCTCTCTGACCAGGAGCAAGGGAAAGAGGTAATCTGGTATTCTTGGTTGCATTCACCTCTTGTTGAGTATGGAGGAGCAAGTGAAGGAGTGAATCTCAGTATAAATGCCACAGATTCTCACTCTTCTTATACTACTTTAGATTTTCTTGAATAATTGTGTCTTCATTGTCTATGTGTCCCTGTGATCATACCCTGAGACTTTAAACAATTGTTTAAGTAATCCCAGTTTTACTGGAGAGCAGGTTCAGGGAGCACCTCATGCTGTTACACTTTTAATATCATTTTCAATGCTTAAAATCTCTAGTAACAGAGATTATTATGAGATACTACGAGACTGATGCCTTACCTTTTAAAAATATTGCCAGCAGTGCTCAAGGAAGAAGTTACCCTGGAAAGAAAGTATAGCCTTTGAGTCTGGCAACTACTCTGTGGCTTATTCCTTTAAGATTTCTTTCAAAATAAACCCAGCATTTCTTAATTCATGATAACCTGTGCCTACAGAGTCAAAGCTCTACAACTGGTCTAGTTTCCCATTTCTAAGATGTAATATGTTTTAGTCAATAAATCAAAAATTAAGTTTTGAATAATTGAATGGTCAATTAAGATGCAATTTAAGATACAATTAAGTTTCATTGTCTTATTGGGTTTTTTTGCTTGCTTGTTTGTTTTTTCTTTAAAGAAAGGAGAAGAAAAACAAGGATGACATATTATTTTCTTGTGAACAGAATTTAATTGGAAAAAAGCTAATAGTTATGCCAAACTTGGGGTTGGAGGAATGTGTTACATTTATTAACATACACAGTAAATTAGAGCAATGGAAGCAAGATCATTGCTTTTTTTGAGTCTTGTGCATCACGGCTTTTAATAAATGACTCATTGGTTTTGTTTACATACAACTCATAATTTCAAAGTTTCTGAACAAGTTCGAAAGTGTCAAATGTCTTTTTCCAATATCTAGAAAACCAAGAAAATTTATTTACACTTAAAGAACATCACAGCTGTATCATCATTTGGATTTTAGGCTCAAATATTCTTATGCTAAATTGCTCCTAAAAAAATTGTAATTGTTGTTTTTGAATGCATAGTGGGAGAAATAAAGTGGGAAATAAAATATAGAACAGCAGCATAGATATCTTAATGCCTAGATATAATTAATATTTGAAAAGAACTAGACACAGGGCAGCAAGCATATCAGTGGCAAAAAGCAAATCAGTGCTTAATGACTTATGTCAGTATAGTTTTTTTGTTTTTTACTACATCTGTGTGACTGTTTTCACAATCATCAAATACAATGACATTCTAATTATATTAGAAATCTTTGACATTGGCTTAAAGATTTTCAGGAAAAGAGCTTTTATGACTATTTTGTACTAAGAGAACAGAATGCCTTTTGTAAACATGAGGTCTAGACAATGACATAAAATAATTTATCATAAATTCTAATAGTATTATGATTATATTATCATAATGAAGATGTATTGATATGTACTATATTAAAGACTTCATATGCTTGCTATCAGTTAATTGTTGACAATCATGTGATACAGATATTTTTCAACACTTTTTTCAATATTTTTCAATATTCTGATAAGAGAATTGAAGTCTAGCAAGATTAAGTGACTAGTCCAAAGGCACACAGAGTATTTAAAGGCACATAGAGAGTTCAAGGCTTGTATACAATTATTATTAACATAGTATTTTAATTTATCTTGAAGATGCAGGTATAGCATATTACAAAATATAAACAAACAGCCCATGCAGCATCCCTCAGTCAATGTAGAGGCAATAGAAAAATGTGTCTATGTGTTGTGTATATAATTAATGGGCTATTACTTAATTAACATTTTCATTTATAGCATATCACACTGTTATGCTGCCTCATTTTTTAAGCCATATTATTTTAAAAATTATCTTATGATATATTTAAACTTCTCTCTTCATGAGCTTGAGGAAATTTCTAAATGCCTAATGATAACGTGAGATTTGTTATGGAACATAATTCAATTTTATATAATAATTGGCTTTCAGTTTCTTAGCACATTAATCACTTATCACTTATTCTGAATATATTCAGATTTTACAAATAAGTTAAAATTATTGTTAATATCCTTCATATTAATATATATCATATAGTTTATCATACACAGGAATCCTTTCATGTAAAAGTTAATAAATGTAATATTTTGTATGTTCTGAATACACAAAAACAAGAGGTCAATTAGTCATTAAACAAGGTAATACCCACAAAAAAGTAGACAGCAGAAGCCCTGTAAACCGAACAGTTTTATTTTTAGTAATTGTGAAAATATCATGTGACAGCCAGAATGTTAATGAATAAACCATAAAATAAAGGAAAATGCAAAATCATTTTCCATTTACTACCTAAAGATGTTAAAATAATAATTAATCCATAATTAATTGATAAATTTCAATAGGAAAACCTGTTGATAACAAAGGTTCAAATGAAGCAATTGCAGAATTTCAAATTTCCTCCAAAGCTTAGGCATTTTAGCTTTTGGTTCACCAGCTCAGTTGCTAAATTCTAGGTAATCTTAGACACTATATGCTTCATAGAAACCACACACACTTATTATTAATATTATAATGTATGACAGATTTTATATATAATAGATATAAAAATCAATAACAAAAATTTTGGTCAAATCTTGGTAGTTAAATGTACGTGTTGCCAACACTCACTAGTTAATAATGTGCCATGATAACGTGCCCTTTTAGAAAAACTATTACCACTATTTCATAAAGTGATATCTTCAAGACAGAAACAAATTGGCATATACAAGATAGAGACTACAAACAAATATTCATATGCATCCAAAACAACATTCCAGTTCTCACAATGGGTATCTATCTTATGGAGTCACCGAATCAGGATGTGTTGATGAAAATAAATGCTTGTATTTTCCAGTGTTCATAGAAAGCCTAGGGATATTTTCAGAGAATGCCGTTTTCTCTATTCTAAATGCATTTACTTTAGCAGTTCCTTCTTATTGAGTTCAGAATTCCTTATAGAGTATCTCTGAGGTGCTTGAACTTAGGCACATGAGAATTCTATATTTCTCTACAGACACTAATTTTGTTTGCAAAGATTTCCAGGAAGGAGCATAAGGTGTTTTAATTTATCTTGCCACACTTGCTTTGTCACTTGCCAGTCACTTTGCAGATATAGATAACAAGCTAGATGTAAGAATGACTAAAAAAAATGTATGTATTCATAGGTTTGTGTCCCTAGTTTTATTTATTTGATTAAAAATAGATGCAAAGAGTGAAGTCTTGTACGAATTGAAAATGAATGTGTGTGGCATCAGGTTGACCTCTCATTCTCTTTGTCATACACAAACTTTTACTCTGTACCTAGATTTCCTTGTTGTATGAGATGTTATTTTTCCTCTCACAGGTTATTTAACAAGTCCGATAAATTAGGGTACGGTAGTGTATTTAGTAACCAGATATGGAGCTGGAAGCCAAGGGTATTTTCAGACTTCTGAAACTCCCTCCATCACTCTATCAATGATCACTAAGAAGAGATTGAAGAAGGAACAGTCTTTTCAATTCCTATTGTGAGCATAAAACTAGATGTTGATGGATGAAATGATTGCACAGAAAACAAATTTCAAGTCAAAGCATTCATCTTAAGCTGAATACAGCTTGATTTATCCACAGATAATGAATATCTTAAGATAGGGATTCTGTAACTGTTGATTTGCTATTGCTAAATATAATCCATGTCAAGTATAATAATCATTAATATTCTAAATATTCTTGTGATATGGCAAAATCTTATTAACCTATATGAAATATAAAGATATTTTTAAACTATACAGAATTGTTATCAGGTTTCTGTAAAATTATCATGTCAGAAATGATATTAAGTCAGATTTATCTCTTGGCACTATCTTCCATGTTTCTTATAAGGTTTTTTTTTACATTATTTTTAAGAATTTCTCAATAATGGTTACTTTTGGAGATCTCTACAAGTGTAAGTTATCACTTCTATCTCATTATCTTTGAGATTTAAATATATATTTGCTATACTTGCTTGGTTTTTTTCCACATATAGTACATGAATATAACAGCTGCACCATGGCACTTAATTTTATTCCATTCACTTATTGATGAACTACATTTGTGCTCAGGAAGATATTTTTAGAAATATGTTCACCCAAAATGGTCTCTCATCTATAATTTCTACCATAAGGCAACTAAAATCTCCTCTTGAGTAAGACACATGTGCAAATTTAGTATTTTAATGAGAAAGTTTAAATGAATACTTCACTTTGCTGAGGTTATTTTGAACGTGTATACATACAAGTACTCAATGTTTCAAAGGGAAACCACTGGTTGATTATAGTCCTGGGATGTAGGTACTCAGTTTGGGCACAATATAACCTTCCCTAAAGATCCCTTGATTAATATTTACTCCAGAACATGTTCTCTATATTTACCTTTGCATGAACTTTACTCACCTCTGTATGACCTCTGTTTAGCTTGTGCACAATATCTTTCTGTCCCTGGAGCTGGGCTGGTAAATAACAGAGGAAGAGCATCCAATCCGCCAAGCCCTCTCTTGAGGTTTTAACTATCTGGAGAGATGCCTCACTCCCAGGGGCAGGGATGCAATATTTGACCTAAACATTGTACAGGTGGGAGAATATCTAAAGTCTGTAGGCTTAACAGTTAGGTTCACCACTCACTGGCAGAACCCACATGATATAGCAGTGTGGAAAGATTTATTTCTCTTCCATTTATGCTAATGTTTGAATACGATTTCCCTTATCCAACAACTATATGTTTATAAGTAGTATATAAGATGAAATTTAGGAATGCATATAAATGTATAAAAACAGAAAAGGCGTATTTTATCAGAGAAACTGTTTTAATAAAGATTTTTTTGTAAGTCTGATTTATTGTCACAAACAAAAAAGAGAATTATATAGAATTTGACAGATGATTATACTTAAGTTGCAAAGACAAAGTATCCCTAGATTGGAGTGAAAATGATAGTTCCTGAATGCCGAACTGTCTGCTTGGGTCAAAATAACACTGAATGGACCAATTAATGAAAGAAGAAAGATAAACAGATAAAACTATGAATATATGAAGTATAAAGGCAAATTGCCGGTATAAAATGTAGTGCTAGGTTATAAAAATATTTTTTAAAGTATATTAACACAGACACAGAATTATATATATATGTGTGTATATATACTTATATGTATGAAATTATTTTCTTTCTCAAGAAGTGTTCATGTTCTGAATGTGAGATAGTGATTCCCTCTAGACACTGAATCCTTGATGAGGAAAACACAGGAGACACTTATTATAAAAATTACCTTCCAGAAACAGATGAACTCCCCTTCCAATTAGCACTAGGTCAAAAACTGTATTTTGTATGTAGAGTTTCTTGTTTATTTGCATTCATTTTCTATCTCTAATGAAAAGGAGAAATAGAGCCTAGTCAGACCAAATTCTTACATGGTATCAACAAATCTTCACAACAATGAATATGTATAATATTTGTAACAATGAAAATTAATATTTTCTATGAGATCAATGTACATTTCAGAGGTATCCCATCATCATTTTTTATTCATGAAAAATTTCAAATATATATAAGAGGGAAAGACTAATATGGAAAAAAAAACTGTCATGTACTGGCATTTACCTTTAACAATTATCAGTTTATGGCTAATTTTATATTATTTGTACTCTTCCACCACTCCTTCTAAAATTTTGAGCAAATCCCAGATACACATTTCAGCATATTGCTGTAAAAGATAAAAACTTATTTGTAAAATAGAATACAATATCAATATAATACATATGAATTACAATCTCAATATACTATCAAATACACATTTACTGTGAAAGTTTTATAATTAACTTAAACATTTTTATTTTTGTTTTTATGATTGAATCAGATAACTAAATAAGGTCCAAATGTTCAAACTGGTTGATATGCCCATTACGTATCTTTTTATCTATAGGTCCTCTTCTATCTCTCTGTTTCTTTGTTATTTAGTAAAGAACAGGGTTGGTTTTGTCCTTCAGTCTCCCAGTTAACAGAGTTCAACATCTACTGTGGTACCTGTAAACTGCAGTTATATCTAGAGTAGTTATCAGTTTGAAGTTTTGTTCTGTTTTTGTTTGTTTGTTTGTTTTGTTTTGTTTTAATAAGAATTCTTTATAAGTCCTGTTGCATTCTCCATAAGGAGGCACATAATATCTAGCTATCTGGTTATCAACAATTGACAGTCATTGCCTAGATAACCAACACATTAGTGCTTTGAAAGTAGCCCTATAAAATTCAATCATTCTTCATCAGTTATTAGCAGAATATTTTTCTAACCTAAAACTTCCATCATTAACTGTTTGGTTATACTTAGGTATAGTTTGTACAGAAAATGCAGGATGTATCCTAGATTCTTTCCCTTCATTTACCTGTTTTTGTTTTGCTTTTAAATGTTTCCCTAACATCCTAATGCTACTGTTCCAGGTGTCTACTGTTGTGGTTTAAAAAAAAGAAAAAAGAAAAAAAAAGAAAAAGAAAAAACAAAACTTAAATCTTGGTGCCTTAAAACTGGCAATCATTTGCTTACCTCTCATCTTTCTATGAATCACTAATTAGGGAGGGTCAGGTGAGGAATTCTGGTGTTTGAGATCTCTAATCTAGTGTTTGAGATCTTTAATGTTGTTGTAGTCAGACAGTGGCTAAAACTGGTACAGCAGAAAATAAATATTTGGGGATTGGCCAGGCAGCTCCCTCTGTGCATGAAGAATTAGGCCTGTCTATGCGATATTTCCATATGGACTCATTTGGATTTTCTAACAACATGTCAGCCTGAGGGTAGTTGCTGTAGACTGAATGTTTGTGTCCCCCTGAAATTTAGATGTTGAAACCTAATCCCCAATGTGATGGTATTTAGAGTTGGAGCGTTTAGGAAATGATTAGGTGATGAGGGCAGAGCATTCATGAATAGAATTTAGTGCTCTGATAAAAGAGACCTCAGAGAGTTCACCCATTTCTTCCACCAGGTGCAAACACAGCAAAAAGACAATTATCTATGAACCAGGAAGCAGGTCTGTCATTCACAGACACTGAATCTGTTGATACCTTGATCTTAGACTTCCTAGCCTCCAGATTTGTAAGAAGTAAATTTCTGTTGTTGATAAACCATCTAGGCTATGATAATAGTCAAAATGCTTACATGGTGACTTACTGCTTCTAGAGAAAGTGTTCAAAGAGAAAAAGAGGGGGAATGCGTTGTATTTTGAGGACAACCTTGGAAGTTCTATAGCTTCAGGTTGGCTCTATTCGGTGGGTAGAGATGGTCAGAAAGGTTCATCTAGTTTCAATGGGAAGACATATAGACCCCACTTCCTAAAGAAAGTTAAGTTATATGAAAAGCATGTGGAATGAGAGATATTATTGAAATACCTTTAAAATAATATCTACCTTAAAAACATTTAAAGATATATTGTTATGAACTCAGTATGTAAATACATTCAATGTGTTCTAATCTGTTGCAGTTGTAATTCACATTGATATTCATATCGTCCCATCTTTCGCTTATGAAAGATTATTCAAGTTGGCTACAGATTCTCTATAACATGTCCTAGTTTTCCCTGATAGCTTTTTATTTTGCATGCTTTCTGTAATGACAAGGTGTTTTAGGTCTATCTTGTATAGTTTGTGCCCATTCACTGCTCATTGCTGCTTGGTCATTTCTCGACAATTTTTTCCCCCCTGGCTACAACTAGAAAATATTTTCCTCCTTTTTTTTTTTTTTAAAGAGAAAATAAATTAGTAGTTCATACTTCTGTGCTCAGTACAAATTAAAGATGACAGAGATTTTACCTAACTCATCAATCTTATATCTCTGTAGCCTTTCTCCCATTCATAAACCCTAGTTCTTAATGAGACAAGTATAATTACTTATTTGCTTTCCCATAATGCATACTCAATCTCTTTATTCTCAGAATGAAAATACAGATACTAACATCAACTATGATTACTGAAAACAGATAAAAATATTCCACTTTTTTTTTTGTCCTATAAGTAAGTTCTACTTGGAATATCTAATCAAATTATTATATTTTATGTTATGTGGGACCATTTTCTGTTTATTTTGCTTTCAGTTTTAATTTTAATTTTGTTTTTATACCTGTAAAACATTTTTATAACTCCAAAGTATTATGCAAATTGTTAGCTTCTATCTCTGTCTTTACCATCTCTTCCACTTATAGATAATTGTTTTTAAAATGTTATAGTTTACTCTGACATTTTATTGTTTAACTAAACACACATATACACTTATTTACAACCTCTCATACATGTTTGACAATGTATTATGGAGGACTAATAAATGTTAGGTGTAGGAAAATTCATCTTTCCTAATTTCAACTGCATAGAACTCCATTGTATAGATATCATTGAGTTTATTCATTGAGTTTTCAGTTAATGGTTATTTTGTTATTTATGGCCTTTTGTGATGAAAAATAGTGCTACAATAAATAGTAGTTTCTTATATTAGATTGAGAATGCATAAGGTTTTTATATTATATCTTCTCTAAAACTAATCTTACATTGATAATCCTTATAGACATAGCTAAATTTTCAACTCTAAATATTTGGGCTAAAAAAGCACATTGTGAATTTTACAGTAAATTTAATATTTTAGATTCTACCTGAACATCTATTTTTGGGCAAAATCATAAGCAAAAGAAAAATTTGCATAGGTGAAAAGGACACCAAAATGTGTAATAAGGGTTCTTGTTCCAAGGTAGGTGTATCTGAGGAAGGGAAATTTCTAGACAGAGGTTGCATTAGGCCTTTTCTTGTGTGATGTATCACATTACAACTTCATTTGCACCATGATATCTATCCACACCAAAGGGTTTCAGAGGTTCCTGTATTTATCAGAAGCTTGGATTGTTTTGAATTGCCCTAGTCTTTCCTAAAAACTACATGCTAAACACAAACCAGGACAAAAGCCTGCTAAAATAGATTTACTAGCACCAAAAGTCCCATAACAATATCCAATCTATTGAGGCACAATAAAAAAAATCATTTGTCATACCAAGCACCAAGAAGATTCAAACTTGAAATAAAAAATAAACTGAATTCATATGCAGACCAACAGAGTTGTTGAATTATCTAACAAAGATTTTAAAGCAACCATTATAGTATTTCTTCAAAAATAATTGTGAATTACCTTGAAGCAAATGAAAAAATACAAAGTCTCAGCAAGGAAATAAAAGTCATAAAGAACCAAATAGAAATTATGGAAATGAAAAATATAATAACAGAAAAAAGAAAACAAATAAACAAACAAACAAAAAAACTTGCTCTACGAGCACCATAATAGAGTGGGGATTATGGAAAATAAAATCACTGAACTTGAGAATAGATCAGTAAAATTCACTCAGACAGAACAATACAGAGAAAATAGACTTTAAAAATGGTGAGCAGTCTTGGGACTTTTGTAACAATAATAAAAGATTTAAAACACATATCAGCAGAGTTCCAATGTAGAGGAGAAAGATTGTGTGGCTAAAAAAATATTAAAAGAAATAGTGGCTGAAAACTTTGCAAATATGACAGAAGACATATACGTACAGATTCAAAAAAACTGAATAAACTCTAAATATGATGCAACCAAAGAAATCCAAGACAGCTCATCATAATTAAACTTTTAAAAACTAACGACAATGACAAAAATCTTATAAGCAACCACAGAACATATTACCTGCAGGGGAACACTGTTTTGAATGGCAATGGATTTCTCATCTGAAACAGTAGAGGCCAGAAGGAAGTGGCACCACATTTTTCAAGTGTTGAAGGAAAAAATCTGTCACTGTGAATTCTGTATCTAGTAAAAATATCCTTCAAGAATTAAAGGGAAATCAAGGCATATGCGGACAAAGGAAACTAAAGCCTCCTCTTTAGGAAAAAAAATGTCTAAAGCACACTTTCAAAATAGAAAGAAAACAAAAACAGAAGAAACTTTGAACTTTAGCAGAAAAGAACAACAAAATATTTTCAAATAGGAATACATACATTAGACTATCCTTATTTCTTAAGTGCTTCTTAAATCATATTTGATGATTCAGATAAGAATGATATCTTATGATAATGGTGTTCAAAGTATATACAGGAAATTCTTAAGATAATTCTATTTAAAAGGTGGGGGGGAAGAAACCTAAATGAAAGTAAAGTTTCAACACTTCACTCAAAGTAGTAAGATGGCAATATTAGAAGGGTGTATTAAGGTAAATATATAAATTACACTACCTAGTGTAATAGTCTAAATGTATCTAGCCAAAACTGGAAATCTAACCCTCACTGTGATGGTATTAGAAGTTGAGGCCTTGAAAGTTATTAGGATTAGATGAGACCATATGGGCAGAGCCCTCATGAATGAAATCAGTACCCTTATAAGAGTCATGAGAATTTTTGTTTTCTCTGCTCTACTCTCCACCCTGAGAGAATACAATGAAAATTTTGCATTCTACAACCCGGAAGATCCTCACCAGAATTGACCATGATGGCACCCTGATCTCAGACTTCTAGCCTCCAGAATTGTGAGAACTAAATTTTTGTTGTTCATAAGCAACCTAGTCTATAGAATTTTGTTATAGCAAAATGAACTAAGATACACTAGAAGACAAAGAATGATAGAGTGGATTGAAAAAATGACCCATCTATATGCTATTTATAAAAATCATAGTTCATATTCAACAAATATAGGGTAGGAGTAAAGTAAAAGAGCAAAAAAAGTGCTAAATTTAATTTTAAACAATAGTAGTATCTATATAAGTATCAGATAAAGTAGGCATCAGACCAAATAAAATTAGGAGAGATAAAGGACATTGCTTAATGAGAAAAGGATAAATCTATCAAGAAGATATAATGATCCTAAATGTGTATGCATTAAACAGCAGAATTCGTGAAATAAAATATATGAAATATTAACTGATAGAAATTAGAATAGAATAGTCATATCTATGATCACAACGAGAGAATTTAATATCCTGTTCTCAGCATTTGATAGAATAACTTGACAGAAAATTAGCACATAAATGGAAGAGATGAACAACACCATTGAACAACAGAATTTAACTGATAATTATAGAACACTCTATGCAACAGCAGTAGAATACACATTCTTTTCAAACATCTATGTGACATTTACCAAAACAGACCATATTCTGGGTCACAAAAAAACCTCAACAAATTTAAAAGAATTGAAATCATATAGAGTAAATTTTCTGACAGTACTAAGTGTTCTAGTATGCTAGAGATCAATAGCAGAACAATAAGAAAGCCCTCAAACAATTGGATATTAAATAACACACTTCTAAACAACCCATGGGTCAAAGAGAAAGTCTCAAAGACAGTTTTTAAAATACACAGATACAAATAAATGTGAATATGCAACATATCAAAATTTGTGGAATGTAGCTAAAAACAATGCTGAGAAGGAAATTTATATCACTAAATGATCACATTAGAAAAGAGGAAAGATATTAAATCAATATCTAAATTTCTACCTTGGGATAATAGTAAAAGAACAAAGTAAACCCAAATCAAGCAGAAGGAAGAAAATAATAAAGAACAGAAATTAATGAAAACAGAAAAATGAGAATAAAACCAACAGTTGGTTCTTTGAAAACATCAGCAAGATTAATACACTTCCAGCAAGACTAACAGAGGAAAGATGGAAGACACAAATCTCCAAGTTACTGTTGAACCCAACATACTGGTCATAAAATGAGTATGATATGGCCTACCAAACATTAAGTTTGGGCATGAACAGCAAACCTTCATCAACACAGCAAAGTGTTGTATACAAATTGGGCTCTAGCAGTTCCTAAAAAGCAAAAGGATATTATATGAGGGTGTGGCTCATATTCCCACAGCTGCTACTTGTTACATTGCCTCCTTTCTCTCTACCCACACCTATTACCCTAAAGGAAGTTCCATATGTCCAGTTGATGAAGGACATGTGATACAGGGCCTCAATTACAAATGCTTTTGTACAAATGCAGGCTCCATTCAAAGGTGAACAGAAAAACACAATAGTTCAACTCAGAATTATCCTTAAAGGACAGTGGACAAAAATTGTGCCAAGAACTGGAGAGCCCACTTTACTTGAGTGTACAGATGGTCAGAATTATAGCTCTATATTAATTCATAGATGATAGCTAATGGTTTAACTGGATAATCTGAGATTTGGAAGAAAAGTGATTCAAAAGTTGATGAGAAAGGGATCTAGGGAGAATGTCCGTACATGGACATTTCTCACTAGGCAAAGAACAGGAAAATATTTGTGTTTGGTGTAAATGGCCACACAAGTACAATCTTACTTTGCAGATTGACAAAATAACCTGTTCTGTAGACAGGAGTCAGTCTTTTCCCCTAGTTACCTCTGTTCTTGCTTGAAGAGTTTATGACAAAATGGCTTGCATTTGAAATAATGGTTATGCATGAGATAAATTCTATGCATTTCACTTCCTTTAGTATCTTCAAAGCCCTGAGGCAGCTGCCCCATTAGAATGGTAGAAAAGCTTTGGAAGACTTGTTACAGTGACATCTAGATGACAACATATTGAAAGGCTGGTAGCATTAAAGATTTTTTTGTTTGTTTGTTTGTTTGACAGAGATAGAGACAGCCAGTGAGAGAGGGAACACAGCAGGGGGAGTGGGAGAGGAAGAAGCAGGCTCACAGCGGAGAAGCCTGATGTGGGGCTCTATCCCATAATGCCGGGATCACGCCCTGAGCAGAAGGCAGACGCTTAACCGCTGTGCCACCCAGGCGCCCCGGCTGGTAGCATTAACCAAACATATGCTTGATATTAGAGACTAATATGTTTTATATTGTTTATAGAAAACATTCACAAGTCTGAAAATTAAAAGAGGGAATGAGTGTCTCCTCTCATTATTACTTCTAACTATCCACTAACAAAGCGTTTGCTTTTCATCCCTTTAAATGCGGGTTTTACTGGTTCATCAGCCTTATTCCCAAAAGAGAAATGCTTTTAGCAGGGTACAACATGATTCCATTAAATTAAAAGTTGAGACTGCACATAGCCATTTTTTTAAAAAAATTCTTATACCATTTAATCAATAAGAGAGGAGGTGGTTAATCTTCTGACTAGTGTGATTGATTGTATTATTTGGAAATTGGATTACATTTACACAAGTGTGAGACCACAAGTAGTTTGTAACACAAGAGATCCTCTGAATTATATCTCAGACTTACTACATTCTATGATAAAAGTTACAAAAGAGTAACTTACTTTTTTCAGAGCTCCTCCTCTGTCTGCAGTTTCTTAAAAATTATCAGCCTAAATAATCCTTATGCCAAAGAGGCAAATTTTGTTCCCCTTCAGTATAATCCCTTTACAACTTTTTGGAGACTAAAGAACTTAATTTCCCTGTAGAGACTTAAAAAACTAGGAGCTCATCCAAAAATGTATTTATTTTAACTACTCACACTGATCTATTTACTGGGTACAAACTCTGCTTTTTGTGGCTAAAATAATAGCATCATGGTATATAAGAATACTTCCTGGGGCGCCTGGGTGGCACAGTGGTTAAGCGTCTGCCTTCGGCTCAGGACGTGATCCCGGCGTTATGGGATCGAGCCCCACATCAGGTTCCTCCACTATGAGCCTGCTTCTTCCTCTCCCTCCCCCTGCTTGTGTTCCCTCTCTCGCTGGCTGTCTCTATCTCTGTCGAATAAATAAAATCTCAAAAAAAAAAAAAAGAATACTTCCTATGTTAGTGTTATAATGTTGAATGTTATATTTATCTGAAACTTTCTTAAAGTTGAGAGATTTTTTTTTCTATGAAAAATTGCTATAATGTTACTTGTGCACAGTGTGAAGCAATAATAATCCTTGAAATATTTCCTTCCAATTAATGGTTAAAACAATGTTATTGGTATAGGGTTTTTTATTTTTTTGTCTTTGTTGTCTTTAATTTCACTTAATAAAACAGATTGTAGAATTCATGGATTTTTTTAATATGTTATATTTAGCTTACTAGTAATAGTTTGAATATAAAAAAGTATTCATCATGCACAATAAAGCAAAAAAAATATCAAGAGGATATTATTTTACATCTTTTAGAATGTTAAAGACTAGAAAGCTGAATAATGCTCCTGTTAGCTGGCATGGGAAGGTAGTAATTCTTATGCCTTCCTTCTAGGTGTATATACTTACCCAAGCATTGAATGGAGCAACCTAACATTATTTTATCAAGTTAAATATATCCATTTGCTATTACACTGCAGTGCCACTCTGGAGAATATATCTTAAAGTCTCATAGAAATTTTTCCAAGAATATACAGGAAGATACTTGCTTATTGAAGCATTATTTTTGACAGTGGTATGTTTCAGGCAAATTAAGCATTCATTGCTTAAAGAGTGGATAGGTTAAATATAATAAATTCACACGAAAGAGTACCATTCCTCAGTTAAAAGGATATCTCTTAAAGGGAGGTCTCTTAAAGGGATGGTGGTGAATAGAGTAAATAAGAAAGGTATTAAGATGAATGACAACAGCATTTATGTAAATTAAAAATATATGTAAAACAACTTAAAATTCATTAAAAAATGAAAAAATCAAGTAAGTACACATTAGAAAGTTTAATTATAGAGAGAAAGGGATGGAAGTGAATGGAGATAAGTATGTGTAAGAAGAAGAGACCAATAATTTTAATCTTCCATTATCAAAGGAGTACCTTTAAATCAACCCCCCTGTAATTATAGTCTATCATCCTTGAAAATATTAAAAATATATATTTAACAACTGATATAGCACAGCTACCAACAAATTAGAAGGTTATCCACATGGGCACCAAATCATCACAAACAACGTTGGCTACCAAAAACCATTAAGTCATGGTAATGTGTATGAGTTAAATATCAACCATGCCTATAACCATAAGGTAAATTGAGATACTAAATAAACTACTCCCACAAACAGAATATTAGCGCCAGCTTGATTACAAGGTGTGTTCTACTAATATCCAAGTAAAAAGAAATTATCATCATACAGAAACTTTCTAGAAAATAAGAAGAAATAATATTTATATAGGATAATAAATTACTGACCAATTTCCACATTGGGATAGAAATAAAATATCTTAAAACAAAATATTAGCAAATCAAATTCAGTGGTGTATAAAAAAGTAAATATATCAGAACCAAGTTGGGTTTTCCCATTCTTACGTTTGAATTGAAATGTAAAATTAATGTCATTAATTCATTAGCAAATTAGAAAAATGCAATAGTAGATTAAAAGAGTTCAAAACATTTAATATCTATATTAAAAAAATTAACAAACAAGGAAACAAAGAAAACTTGCTTAACCTTAAAGGAGATTATATAAAAATAATCAATGGCAAATTCAATATATTTAATTATAAATGTTGAGAGAATTTCCTTTGTGGCTGAGAAAAGACAAGTATGCCTTTAGTTAGCACTTCTATTCAACATTGTACTAAAAATCTCAAGCAATTACATAAGAGAAGAAAAAATATGAAGTATAAGTTTTTCAAAGAATAAACAAAGCCATTATGTTATAATATTTTAAAATACAGACATATGCCTAAATAAAGACAGTGGGGCACTGACATGGGGATAAGCTCATGGATGTTTAGTCATGTGAATTATAACGAAGTACCACTTCAAATAGTGGGGGAAAAGATGGCTTTTTCAATAAATGGTATCAGGCCAGATGACTATCTATATAAAATAATAAACATTTTCTTCTACTTCATATCATCCAAACATCAATGCCAGATAAATAAACAACTCAAAATTGTTTTCATGTTGTAAAAATTTTGGAAGATAATTACAAAAAATTATTGATATTAGAGTAGTGAAGGTTTTCTTAAACTAAGCAAAAGAAAAAATAGAGGTGAGAGAGATTAATAAATTAGATGCCATTAACCTAATAACACTGTCCATCAAAGATTGTCTTTAGAAAATGAAAAAAAGAAGTCATGGAGTGGAAGAAGATATTTACAAGATTTATATCAGGGAAAGACTCCTATGACCATCTTTTTAAAAATTCATACAAATAAGTAAGAACAATTCGCACAACTCAGTACAAAAATGGCCAAATGAATGGACAGGCATGTCAAAAAATAAGGATATCAACATATCTAAATATTGGAAAAAATTACTCTTACCTCCTTACTAGGGAAATGGAAAGTTTTAAAAAAAGAAATAGCACCATACAACCACCAAACTGGATGAAATAAAGAGACTGTTAATACTGCAGATCTAGGGAAAAGAAACCTCTCATATTCTGCTGATGCAAGTATGATTTGGGGCATCCACTTTGAAAAAACATTTGGTAGCATAGGCAAAGGTGACATATCCTATAGCTCAGAAACCTCCTTCTTCTCGAAAGAAATATGAATGAATAGATACCAAAAAATAGGGGGTGCCTGGGTGGCACAGTGGTTAAGCGTCTGCCTTCGGCTCAGGGCGTGATCCTGGAGTTGTGGGATCGAGCCCCACATCAGGCTCCTCCGCTATGAGCCTGCTTCTTCCCTCTCCCACTCCCCCTGCTTGTGTTCCCTCTCTCGCTGGCTGTCTCTATCTCTGTCAAATAAATAAATAAAATCTTTAAAAAAAATAGGAAAAACTGTCATAGAAATATTACCCCAATTTTTCTAACTGCTACCACATTTTCCTCATCTATCTGTATTTATCTTTATCATCTCATATCTATTATCATTATTATTTTTCTGAATTATTTTGGTGTAAGTTGAAAGCCTTTTTTATATTCAAATTGTCCCAAATCTAGCCACTTCGAGTTCTCTTCAAGAAGACTCCTGTATATTAATAAATAAATAAATAACAAATAAATAAATAAATATCTCATTTGGGGGGGAAAAAAAGAAGACTCCTGTATCTTCTTCATGTTTTACTCATTCTCTGAGCAATAATGTAATTTCTAGCACAAGATCCTGAATTATTGTCTCCTAGCTCTTGATTCAGCCATTTTCCCCTAAGGAGCTATTGTTCTTTATGGTGGACAACTACATTTAAAAAACAATATCTTCTGTGTGTTCATCTCTACTGAAGTATTATAATTTCTAGGTACTTTTAGTATATTGAGCTAGAAAATGTATCTATATATCTGTTTCCACCTATTAAATGGATCCCTCCAATTTCAATTTAATACCTTAAATCTTTTCCTTTCCATATATTTTCACTTGTCAAATGGTTAAAACACAGGGCTCTCAGGTTTTGCTTCTTAGCTAGTTCCTAGCATACACAGAAAGCAGTTTCAAGGGTAAACAAGTACCATGGTAAAAAATGAAAACACTTAGAGTTCAGTAATGTTTATGGTTATTTTATTCTTTAGTCTTTTCTATAGTAGAAATAATATATGAAAGGGACTTGGATTAATTCTGTTTTTATTCATTTGAAACATTTATTTATCCTTGTTTGTAGTCTATGCTAAAGATTTTCCTCTTCATCTGTTTTTTTTTTTTTAATTTAAAATTTTTATTTTTGGTAAAACATTAACATGGTTGCAAAAATCAAACACCAAAAAAAAAAAAAAAATCAGTAGTTTCCTGATCCTTTTAAGCTTGTTCTCATACAATCAATCTCTTTGATTTTTGATCTATGCTATCTATGTTTTCTCTTATAAAATGAGTAAATTCATGTGGATTTTTATAATTTCCCTTCATCCTTACATAAGTTACAAAACTAGAGGAATTCTTTTGGAATTACCTTTTTTGAAATCACTCCACATGAGTTCACAAAGATCATCCTTCTCTTTTTTATGTCTGCATGGTACATCATTGAGGAAATTAATACCATACTTTCTTCAAGGAATATTCTATGTCTGAGCATTCAGAGATTTTATTTTTCAATATTGTACAATTGCAGATAATGCCCCACTGAATAAATTTGTGCATATGCATTTTTGTAGAGGCTAGATTCCTAGAAGCAGGTTACTAGGTAAAGAGATAAAAACACGGTTCTCTTATATACTGTCAAATTCTTCTCTGTATGGTTATTTCAATTTGCATTCTCATCTGGATTGTTTTGAGTATTTGTTTCTTCACAGCCTTATCGACAAAATATTTTCAAAAAGTTGTAATTTTGCCAATCTGACAGTAGATAAATGGCATCACAGTGCAATTTTGTTTTACATTTCTCATGGAGCTGAACATTTTATTTTTATTTAAGAACATTTTTATTATATTTATTAATCATTTTCATGTAATTAGCAATTTTTAAATTATGTTATTAACATTTTTCCTCACTTTTTATGACTTCTTTATAAATCTGTCATTCCTTTATCTGTGGTTTACGTTACAAATATTTTCTCCAACTTAGTTGACTTTTGATTATCTTTACGGTATTTTGTTTTCTGCACAATCTTAATTATATACTTAAATTTATCAGTCTTTTCATTTATGGTATTAGGCTTTAAAATCACAAGTAGTTTTGTTTTGTTTTGTTTTGTTTTAATACCCTGTTTGTAGAGGAATTCATCCTGTTTTTTTCTAGAACTTGTATGGTTACATTCAAGTCTCTGATCCATTTGGGGTTTCCCAAATGTATTGTGTGATGTAATATCATTTTTTTTTCAAATGCCCTTCTAGTTTTCTCATCACTATTTATTTAAAAAGTACATATTAACTTCAATGATTGAAATTCCTTTTTGAATTTCTTTCTTTTTTTTTTTAAGATTTTATTTATTTATTCGACAGAGATAGAGACAGCCAGCGAGAGAGGGAACACAAGCAGGGGGAGTGGGAGAGGAAGAAGCAGGCTCATAGCGGAGGAGCCTGATGTGGGGCTCGATCCCATAATGCCGGGATCACGCCCTGAGCCAAAGGCAGACGCTTAACTGCTGTACCACCCACGTGCCCCTCCTTTTTGAATTTTCTATTGAACTTCTATTCTCTTTTATTGATTAGTTTGCCAGTACCAATTTATTTTAATTATAGAGATTTATGCAATATTTTAATATCTAGCAATGTTAATGTTCTTTCCTTGTCTTCTTCACGCTTCTTCTTGCTGTTCTTGAGAATTTGTTTTTCCAAGCTTATTTTAATATCTCTATAAAACTTGGTATTTTTACTGAAATTATGTTGAGTGCATAAATCTAGTGTTTAGGGATAATAGATATCTTTATGATGTTGTTTCATTCTACCCAGGAATAAAGGAAGTCTTAATTTGTTCTAGTCTATTTTGTATCTTTCAGGAGTTTTTATAGCCATCCTTATGCAGATTTTCCACATTTCTTGTTAAATTATTTCTCGCATTTCTTTGAGCTACTGCATATTTCTTTATATTGCATTCTCTATCTCAATTATTTATATGAAGGCTATTGATTTTTAAATGTTTATTTTATATTCTGCTACCTTACTAAAATACTTTATTTTTATAATTATGCTAACCTATCCATTGGAACCCTCTAGGTATGCCATCACAGTGTCTGTAGAGTGGATGCTGGGATATAACCTTTCAGCCTTCCCCCTTCAGTTTCCATTACTCCAGCAGCAGTGTGTTGACAGGTGATGGGCTCCCTGTTGAGTCCTATTTCAGGAATTTTTTTCAGTCAAAGAGAGAAACCTTGTCCAAAGTCACATAACACTCATTGGTGATAACCCATATCCAAAGACTGCTGTATGTTAGTGTATGAAGTCACAAGCACCCTTGCCTGAAGATAGGGCATCTCTGAAGCCCCATCCCAGCTCAAGGACTCATCTCAGCTGAGGACTACATTGTTCCACTTCCCTCTAACAAGTCCTCTTTCTTGTGCTCCCTGTGAGTATTGATCCCAAAAGTATCACTCCTGCAAAACACCACCTTAAATGGAAATCTCCTTGTCCATGTCTAATTCTGGGAGAATACAATTTAAGGCAACATTCAAAGACAGGTATTTGGGGACTTTTTTTCTATTGTTATGGCTCTAATTGATTTTTCTTGCCTTATCATCTAAAATCTGCAGTACAAGGGCACCTGGGTGGCTCAGTCCATTAAGCGTCTGCCTTTGGCTCAGGTCATGATACCATGATCCTGGAATTGAACCCCATGTTGGTTCCCAGCTCAGCAGGGAGCCTGCTTCGCCCTCTCCCTCTGCCTTTCCCCCTGCCTGTGCTTGCTTGCGTGCATACTCTCTCTGTCAAATAAATAAATAAAATCTTTAAAAAAATATCTGCAGTACAATGTTAAAAAGTAGTGGAGATAGTGGGCACCCTTACTTTTTTTTCCCCTGATTTTGGTGGGCATGCCTTTAAAATTCCCTATAAATGAGATGATGGATTTTTGACTATGCTATATATTCAGAAAAAGAAAGTATCCATTAATTCTCATTTTATTGAGTATTTTTTTAATCATCAAAGGATGTGGAATATTGCTAAAGGTTATTTGCATATCTATGGAGATAATCATATGGTTTTTGCTCTTCGATCTAGTAATGTGGTGAGTGATGTTACTAGATATCCTAACATTCAGCCAGCCTACATTCTGGGAGTAAAGCCATTTGAAAATGATGTATCCTTTTAAAATGTTTGCTGGCTATTTTTGCTTATATTTTATAGCATTTTGTATAGATTTTTGTAAATGACACTGCTCTGTGATTTTGTTTTTGTGCTATCTTCATTAAGTTTTAGTACCACTTTTCTCTAATTTTAAATTTCTAGTGTTTTCTATCTTTCTATGCTGAGGATGTAGAATGCATGTTGTTTCTTTTGTTCTTTGGTTGATCTGTATAGTTTTTGGATACTATGTGGAGAGATTTGGTTTTAGGCCATTAGCTCAACTATCTGAATGTCCAAATGTTTTATTTCATGATCATGATTTATGATGGTAATATTGATAATTAACTTGGCTAAAATTCATAGAAGTGTGTATTTATGATAGATATATGCACTTTATTTACAGTATGTGTTTTGTAGTTAAATTTAATTATTCACCATAAAACAAAAAGAAAAACAAATAATGGGTTTTATTGTGGGAGTTAGATCAAGATCAAATCAGATAGATCAGTTAAGTACCTGTTGTAAAGTAAGTTGATCACACCGAAAGTTATGATAGTAATACTAGACAACATACATCACAGGCTTAAGGAAAATTTATGGGCAGGAGATGTGTAGGTCTTTCAATGCCACTGCATTCTGAGGCAGCACACAGGGGTTTGGCAGGGTTGGATATCCAACCACAAGAGAGGGATTTTAACCTTTCAGTTGTGCAGTTTTTGGACTGTATGGTTAGGGAACACTACTTTCCTCTGGTGTCATGAGTGCTAGGATCCAAAAACAGTATGATGTGGCACCATCCTAGCCTGCAGTCTGGTTCTTTCACTTTGAGCATTTGTGTTTTAGGGATATCCACATACCCCTGCATGACCAAGAGATGATGTCCGAGATTTATAAACGTAGCTTTCTGATGTGGTATAACTTTGATCTTGGGTCTTGTTCTATAATATCTTTAGAGATCTCTGAAGCTCTTTGAAAGGCTTACTCTCTCTCTGAAAGGCTATTTTACAAGGAATCAATCTTGAACAAGTTAACTCTTATTTCTAAGCAGTAAGCAGCATGGTGGATAAGAAGGCAGTTTCTTGCAGTAAAGGTAATAATTTCATTTTTAGCTCCTTTAAAAGACCTGTGGAGAGTGAGTCAAGTGATAGGACAGTGGAGAATAAAATGGGGAAGATATTTTATATATATGCCTGCCTAACTCTGACAATCAGCCCCAAAAGTAAGGAGTAAGCATGAATCTTCAGGACAAGACAAAATTCTGTGTAATGCAATGGCTGCAGAAATAAAGGCAGAAATAACAGTTTTAGTACATATGCCAAGGTCTTACTATTTTCAAAAGTTAAAAAAAAAAGTAAATTAAAAAGAGCTAATGACCAAAGTCCCACATATGGATGGAAGAAAATGACTCAAATGTTCTTCATAGCCCACACAGTGTATTTTTACACTTTATATTGTTTTCAATTGTTCTTTTCACACCATTTATTTTATATTGGCATTGTTTTGTTAGTTTCCTAGCTTAATATCACCAATGTCCTTTACCCTTTTTCCTAGCCCTTTTTGCTTTCTTAGATATATATTCTGTTGCTTTGAATTCAGAAAAACTTTTTGTGTGTCTGTCTTTAATTTATATAATTTCTCTTGAGATAACATCAGGTGCACAGGCAAAGAGCCAGATGTGTGATTTTGGCAGAGTTCTGAAAATCGTGTAAAAATAGTGAAAGGATGGATTTGTTAGACTTGCTCTAAAATCATGAGAATGCATGGACCTTCTGCAAAGAAATTCACATTTTAAAGAGCAAACTTTTGAGAAAATTTTATTTAAACATGATTTTAAGAAATTTGAAGACAAAACTTTATTGTTTGATATGAGAGAGGTTTGTAGAAGAGAGATAAATGGTTTTAAATCAACAACTAATGTACTTTTACATTTTGACTCATGATAGAGTTTTGTAAATGTTTACATGAAAAGCGAACATTTTGAGACTCAATAAACTCTTTTCCCATTGTGTTGCAATTCTTAATGTATGTGCTTCTCTTATGCTTAGCTTGTACTCTGACTTTCCTCTTCTCCCATGTGTCTTTTCCTGTGCAACTGCTTGTATATACTAAGGAGTACACACCTCATGAACAGACACTCTGTATCTGGACGTACTGCTATTTCTAAGGTTCTCAGAAAGGCATTATTACTTCAAAATAATACTTCATCCATCACACCACTGATGCCACTGTTAAAACACTATTTCACGAACTTCATGAAATGCAAATCTCCCTGGGAAGGATAACACAGAAAGTTGAGATGAGTCATTTAGAATGTAGTATAAATTAATTTTTTTTTTTCTTCTCAGAGTAGTGGTTACTAGGTAAAGAGGGGAAGGTAATATAATATCATCAGGTAACCAAGGAAGGAGAGCACAGTGAAGAGGCCAGGGAGGTCAAGAACTAATTCTCACTACTTTCAATTTTAGACAAGACCACAGTTTAGAAGGATTTAATCATAATTTTCTTTGAGGTTGATCATGTTTAGACATATTTTCTATTAACTAAGTTGATCAGTGGAGAGCAGAACACCTATTTTCTAATGCCTTTGCCACAGGAATATTGCAAAATGAAAATACAAAGTGGACAATCAGAGGAAGGTAGACCATTTAAATAAAGCCAGAAGTTACCATTTTGGACAATTGCGAATTTGAGGGAATGCTAATGGGCACTGATTTTCTCACCTCACTGCTACACTCCATGCAGAGCAAAGTCAAGAGAGTGATCCTCTTTTAGGAGAGCAAAGGCTCAGTCTTTAATTTTCATATCTAAGATGATTGCATTTATTTGAAATATTTAAAATAGTCAAACTATAGAAGTAGAGAGCAGAACTGTGTTTGCCAGGAAAAAGGGAAGATGGGGTGATGGGGAGTGGCTAATTACCTTGTAGAAAGTTTTAGTAATGCAAGATGAATAAGTTCTAGTGATCTGCCCTACAATGTTATGTCTACAGTTAACAGTATTGTCTTGCACACGTGTATATATATGTTAAGGTGGTAGATCTCATGTTATATGTTCTTAACACAGTAAAAATTTTTAAAAAGGAAATAAAGTCTTAAAATACCTTTTTTAAAGACTGATATTGGCTTGATTAAGTGTGTATATAATAAAGTTACTATAATCTAAATTTATGGGTTATTACATCAAACTTCTCTGCAAAGTTCAACTCAATATATTACATCATACAGTTTCAATCCTAAAAAGAATTGTCTTGCATAGACACAAGTTGTTTTTATAATCTCCCGTTGATTATACGTTAAATACATCTGCTTGAAGTACTTATTTAAAAAATAGAGACTAATGGATGAGAGGATTATCTTCCTATTTCCTTGAAATTGAAGAAGTTAGGACAAAACTTCCATAGATATTCTAAAGTTTTATTGAAGCATATAGACTTTTTCCTAGATGTGCAGAAATTATCTGGTGTGGAGTATGAAGCACTAGATTCAGGCAGCTAATGAGGAAAGAGTAAGTTAAGGGAAATAAGGCTGCCTAGACCTGGTGACTAGAGATAAGCAACTCAGCATTAATGTTACTAATGATTTCCCATCTATTCTTGAGTCTCCTGTCCTTATCCCATGTCCCAAATGTGCCTCCAGCACTTTCTAGCTTTTATCTTACATTTTAACTTTTTCTATGTAAAACCTGCCTTTAGCTTACATTTCTGTAGATGCATAGTAGGCTTTTTAACACCAAATTTGCTCTTAGGGGACCCATGTTTGGATTCTAAATAGGCTGATTATCACCATTCTAGGTCTTCTTATATCATGAACTTGAGATGACATTTAATGGTTAGGATGACTTATGGTAATGAATGCTAAATACCATATATTAAAAACCCTCGCTTCTTTTTTTTTTTTTAAGTTTTTTTTTTTTTTTTTTTTTAAGAGAGTACATGGGGGAGGGGAAGAGGGAGAGAGAGAAATCTTAAGCAGTTCCACACCCAGCTCGGAGCCCCACTCAGGGCTGATCTCACACCTGAGATCATGACCTGAGCCATAATCAAGAGTCAGACACTTAACCAACTGAGCCACCCAGGCATCCCAAAAACCCTTAGTTCTTTCAGAAATACCTCTACATTTTAACAACTGGTATAAGACATTTGCTGACTTGTTTTATCTAGGATTTTTACTTTGGAACCAAAAATCTATACAAGGACATGTGTTTCAGGTTTATTCTAAGCCAATTATAATCTTAAATTAGTTTCGGTGCTTATAACAAAACAAATGTGAGATGACTATGTAAAGTATAATAACTTACAAGTTGTAAATAGGCAGTATGTTTACTGTTTATGTACTACTCAAATTAATGAGTGAGATTTGCAATATTTATTATAGAATTGTTTTATCTAGTCAAATAACTCCAATCATCTGAGGACTTGATAGACATGTTTTTAAATAAATATTGGAAAGTATAATTTTATAAAACATATAAATATCTTATTTACTTAATGAATTGTTATTAATGACAAATAATTTCCTTAAAATAATACTGTGAATCCACATTAAAAATTATAGTGTCTGGGTTGGTGTTCAAATAGGTTTTAATAAACACATTTAATTAGTGGCTTATGTCAACACTCTATAAACACACAGATCCTAAACTTTTATTTTCTTGAAATATTAGCAAAAAATTGTAATGGAATATAAGTAAGTTAAAAAGGCATAATCTGCAGACAAGATAATTTGCAGTTGAATAACTAAAGAATTAAAAAATATCTACATTGTGTTTTGTTTTAATTTTTAATAATAAGAGATGTGTAATAGTGGTATCTCAACATGATGATATGTTTCACGTGGTTTTGTATGAATTAAAGTTGCTAACTGTTTTCCTTTATAGCTTTTGAGTTTCGTGCCATAATGCTATATATTCTTTTGTATCTCCTGCTTCAGTAATTTGTTGAAATAAGAACTACTTGAAATTTATAGCATAGCATCAACATATACTTAACTCACCACTCAGATATATGAAATGTAAACATTTTTGCCATTTCTGTTTTATAAATTTGTTTTGAGAAATTTTGGTTAAAATCTACTTTGTACCCATTCTAGATTTTATTCACCTCCTACTCTTAAATATATCTCTTTGATGTAGATTTTTTTTGATAGGATCCCATTGCTCAAGTGGTCCCTTTCTGGTTTTTGTTTGCTAAGAGGTTTTTGTTGCTTAATGTTTTGGGTTTGTGTGTGTTATGTGAGTATATGTATTTGTGCTAATAGTAAATGAGTATTCAAATTAATATGTTTTCTACATTGAGATAACTGAAATATCATAATATATTTTCAACATAAAATTATTACTTTCTTGAATGTGTCATACCTATTCATCACTTGGTGTTTTTATGTCACTTGCTGATTTTGATTGCTGGTATTTTATTTTGGATACCTGTGTCTATGTACATGGCTTTTCTTTCTCATGATACCATTTTTTCCCCTGATTTGTAACAAGAGCTTACAAGACTCATTAAAAGTGTTGGGAAAATTTTCTCACTTTTGAATCTCTTAAGCTTTGCATATGAGGGAGTGGCTATCTGCTCCTTGAAGGTTTAATCACAGTGAACTAAAAACCACTTTGTACTGTTGAGATTTAGATGTGTTTATTTGTTTTGTGGATAGTTTTTTTTTTAAACTTCACTTTTAGTTATTTTAATTATTGGCTTTGTTGGGTTCTCTTCCTCTAGAAATAGAGTTATCAGTAGGTTTTTCTCATATAATGTCTAAATTAATTATTCTTGTATTTACTGATATAAAGCTCTTCAGTGTGTCTTCATATGGTATTTTAATATGTTTTCATTTCTATATCCCATTATACTTTCCTAATATCATGTCTCTGGGCCTTCTTTCTTTCTTCCTTGATAGTTGTACCAACTTTGGCCAATTCCTGGTATTTTTAGAGTCGCTTTTGTTTTTTTTATTCCATTCTGTTTTTGTTTTGCTTTCTATTTCCTTTTTAAAAGTTTATTGAGATTTCTTCATTTTACTTCCCTTGGTTCTATTCTCTTTTTTTTCTGATGTGTTGACTTGAGTCTCCAAAAGGCCATATTCTCATTATTTCATTCTTTCTCATTTGTTAATATAAGCATTTAAGCCTACAAATAGTATTCTTACTTCATTCCACAGAATTCTCATTGTTGTTCAATCTTACTTATGGTATAATTTCCATTTTGTTTATACTCTTTCTTATTAAGACAAAGTTAGTCTGGTTTTTATGAACCTATCAAAATTTTGGGACCTTATTAATTTCTCTAAATTAATTGTATTATAGCAAGTGAATATGGTGCTTTTGTTAATGCTTCTTTGATGTTGTTGAAACTACCTCTGCACATTAATGCATAGTAATTTTCTGTGACAATTCTGTGTGGGTTTGAAGAAAAATAATAAGATCTTCTCTCCATATTTGGTGTCAGTGTCTATGTTCCCTTGATAAAGTTTGTTAATTGAACGTTTCAAATCTTATGTACTTAAGAATCTTTGCCTGCCTGCTTCCATAATTTCAAAGAAATTTGTTTCAACCTAATATTATAATGGAGGAGTTATCATTTTTTCCTAATAGTTTTGAAAATTTTTATTTTATTCGTGGCAACTCTATATTGTCTGTATTCATTATTAATTTGTTTTCCTAATGAATATATTTATTGTCAACCACCTTTTTTATAAATAGTACATTTTAACTTAAAAGGCACTTTGTCTGATTTTTTAAAGCTAGACCTGTCTTTGTTTTATTTTTTTAATTTCTTTAAATGTGGTAAATATTATACATACATGTTATTTGTTTATTAAATATGTAAATATTTAAATGTATAATTTGGATAGGTAAATATTTTCTATTCAATACATATATACACATATGCTTATCTCGTTTCCTTTCTTTCAAATATTTTGTGTCATTTCTAAATCTTTTTCTTGTTACAAATATAGAAAACTGAATAAAATATAAAGTAGCTGTGAAGTGATTTACCACAGAAGGAAAATTTATGTATCCACCACCTAGTTTAAAAAATAGATCATTGCTAGCACCATAGAATCCCCTTAAACCCATTTCAAAATAGGATCCCATTTGTACCATCCAATGAAACCATTATCCTGACTTCTAATATGTAGTTTACATTTGTACTTTAGTGAAATCCTATAATATGTATAATTCCATATTGGCTTCTTTCAACATTGTATCTGTGAGGTTTTCCATGTTGTGTGTTAGAGTATTTCTTCTATTTTCATAGTTACATATTCCTTGTATGATTACATCACAGTTTATTGGCTCTAACAGTTTTGGATGTGAGTTGTCAGCGATTATAATTAAATCAGACATGAACATTTTTGAAGTTTGCCCATGCAAATGTATCTGCTGGAAATATAATGGAACTACTACCTCATAGGTTGTTGTTTTCAGCTTGCTTAGATAATGCCAAATTGTTTTCCAAAGTGGTGGCATACCACTAAAATATAACCCTCCAGTTACTCAGCATCCTTGTCAACACTTGATACTGTCAGTCTTTAAAAATTTGCCTTTCTCTGATTTTTAATAAACTAGAGCTTTTAACATGTTTATTGACCATTGAATCCCCTCACGGGTGATGCTCCTCCCAACTCTTTTGACATTTTTCCATCATTTAAATTTTTTTTTGGTAGAGATTTACTATGGAAGCTAGATACAAAAAAAAAATTTTTTTCCATTATGTGACTTGCCTTTTCACTTTACCACTCTTAATTTTATGTATTCTTAATTTTATGCATTTTAATGTCATCAATGTATAAGTTTTTTTTCTTTAAAGTTAATGCTTTTTATGCCTATTTATGTGGCAGACCACATGTCCTGATTTGCTTGAAACATTCTTGGTTAAAAAGGAAAAAAAACGGGCACCTGGGTGGCTCATTTGGTTGAGTGGTTGAGGGTCTGCCTTTCGCTCAGGTCATGATCTCAGGGTCCTGGGATCCAGCCCCACATTGGGCACCCTGCTCAGCTGGCAGCCTTCTTCCTCTTTCTCTGCTACTCATCCTGCTTGTGCTCTCTCACTCTCTCTGTCAAATAAGTAAATAAAATAATAAAAAAAAGGAAAAAATTCTTAATTGATGCTTCAGTATAAAATTGCTGATCACACCTCCATTTCACTCTCAAGATATGTTCTAAATAGAACATTGAATTGCATAGTCATACTGCATTTAAGAAATCTTACCTAAAGGCCATAGTATTTTCTTATATTATTTTCAAAAATATATGTTTTTTCCCTTTTACATTTAGACCAATAATTCAATCAGAATAAGTGTTTATTTGGGGGTTCCTGGGAGACTTAGTCATTAAGTGTCTGCCTTTGGCTCAGGTCATGATCCCAGGGTCCTGGAATCTACACACCCCCATAAGCTTCTTGCTCAACTGGGAGCCTGCTTCTCCCTTTCCCTCTCCCTGCCACTACCCCTGTTTGTGCTCTTTCTCTCTCTCAAATAAATGAATTAAATCTTAAAAAAAAAAAAAAAGAATAAATGTTTGTGTAGCAAAGAGAGAGCGAGTTTCTTCATTTGTTTTTATTTCTATATGGTTAATTAATTGACACAATACCATTTGTTGAAAAATACTGTGGTTTCCCCATCTTTTTATATTGGCATTTGTTTGTTTGGTCAATAAACTAATTGGATATGCCTGAGTCTATTCCTAATCTATCCTGTTCCATTGTTCTCTTCAGATATTCTTGATTCGATGCCATGCTGTTTTATTTAACATGTGTTTATAATGAACTTTTACCTCCAGGAAAGCAAGATCTTCCATCATGGTTTTCTTCAAGAGTGAACCGACTGTTCTTGATAATATTTTGTAAATCACCATGAGAAGTTCCAAAAATTATGAAAAAGAGTGAATTTTTTATTGAGATTGCATTTAATTTATATTTAATTTTGGACAGATTTGACATTTTTATAATTTTCAATCTTTCAATTCATGAATACCCAGTGAATACCCAGTTTCTGTTATATTCTTAAAATATCGATAACCTCTTTTGATTCCTGGTATTTCAAATTTTTGAGCCTTCTCTCATTTCTTGATAACTATCATCAGAGCAAATTTCAAAGAACTATTTTTAACTCTGTTGAGCCTATCTATTGTATACATGTTTTCTGTTGTATTAATTTCTACTCTTATTTTTCCCTTTTATTTTGGGGGATTTAATTTTTTTATCTTTTTCTAACTTCTTGAAATTCACAGCTCATTGTGTTTTTGCTTTTCTTTTTTCTGAAATATCAATTAAAGCCATAAATTTTGCTCTAAGTACAGCTTATCTGTATTTCATAAGTTTTGTTATGTGTAATCAATCATTATGATTGATCTAAACTATTATTCCAATTCTTTTCATTTTGATCTATGACTAATTTAGAAGTATGTTTCTTAATTTCCAAATCATGACTTTTCAGTTATATTTTTGTTTTTGATTTATTGTTTAATTTTATTTTAGCCATAAAGCATATCTATAATTTTACTTCTTTATAATTAATTAAGACCTGCTTTGTGGTGATGCATACATTCAATTTTTTAAAAAGTTTCATGTACCATTTAACTGTTGAGTATTTTGCTTTTGTGTGTGTGAACAATGTTTCATATATATCAAATAAGTCAATTTTGCTATTCACACTAAAATTTTCCATATTCTTATTAATTGTGCACTTACTCTGTTAGTGATGGAGAGAAGTATATTAAAATCACTCACTATAACTGTAGATTTGCCTTTCAGTTTTATAAATATTTGTTTTACATTTACTTGAGGATATGTTAGTAGGTTCATAGAATGTAGAATTTTTTATGTTCTTGGTGAAATTAACATTTTATCATTATGGTGTTTATTTTTCTTACATGTCTGTGTATGTGTGTGTGCATTTGTGTGTACAGTCTAATAGCTGTTGTCTTTTAATTGGCACATTAGCCATGTTAAAATTGATGTTTATTGGGGCGCCTGGGTAGCACAGTCATTAAGCGTCTAACTTCGGCTCAGGGCGTGATCCTGGCTTCTGGGATCTAGTCCCACATCAGGCTCCTCTGCTGTGAGCCTGCTTCTTCCTCTCCTACTCTCCCCGCTGTGTTCCCTCTCTCGCTGGCTGTCTCTCTGTCACATAAATAAATAAAATCTTTAAAAAAAAATTGATGTTTATTATTCATATGTTTGAGTTGAAACCTACCATCTTGCTCTTTGTTTATTGTATGTCCCACCAGTTCTCTGTTCTTTTTTATTTTCCTTCCTTTCTTTAGGATGATTGAGTGTGTATGTGTGTGTATATTTAATTATGGCTCCTCCTGCCCATTAGTTTATGTGTATTTCACTCTTTCATTATTGCTTTATTCTAGCCAAGAGATTACAACTACATTCTTTAGTGACTTACATCTAATATTCACGTACTTTCTGCCTATTCCTGGGTAATGTAAGCAATCTGGAAGAATTTAAATCGTCACGAATTACATACCGTTGCAGTCATATTCAATTTGGTATATATTTTAAGATTTTATTTATTTGTTTTAGAGAGAGAGCACATGCACACAAGCAGGGGATAATCTCAAGCACTCTGCGGAACACGGGGCCTGACTCAGGAGCTCCAGCTTATCACCCAAATATCACGACCTGAGCTAAAACAAAGAGTCGGGTGCTTTACCGACTGAGCCACCCGGATGCGCCTAATTTGGTTTATATTTTAACACGAAACAAGACATCATTATTGCTAATGTAGTCAATATTTATTTAGATTTACTCCTTCATTTCTCTAAGTTTCCAACAGGGATCATTTTCTTTATCCTTGAATAATATTTCTTTTAGTATGTTCTTTAGTGTAGATCTGTTGGCAATAAGTTCTCATAACTTTTCTCTAAAAGATCTTTACTGACTTTTGGTTTTCCTCATCAATTTACTGACAAATAATTTATGTACAGTAAATTACAACCATTTAAACTATGCCACTTTCTGAATTTTGACAGGTATAAAAACCCATGAAAGTGTCATCAAATTCAAGGAACAAAAATTTCATATCAATTCCAAAAGATTCCTCACTGTGCTTTGTCCCTCCCTGTGCACTCGGGCCTAAGCAAATTACTAAGCTTTTTGTCACGTTAGGTGGGTTTCCATATAACATAAGTTATAGCATGTGCTATTTTGGTCTAGTTCTCAATCCTTTTTCTGCCTCTTACATAATAGATCCAATAAGCAAATGCCTACATTAATATAAAATTTATTTTTCCTTTAAGGGTAAAGTTATTTTAGAATTTATATTAATCTGTAGTATTATCTTTAAACATTTCTACAATAGTTTCAACTATTTTCTTATTTAATATTCTAATCTACTCTGAAATCCTACAACATATCTCACAATTATTTACAGATTCCTAGTACCTACAAAGTTGATATGAGATCTATGAGTTCTTTAAGGACTTCTAAAGATCTAAAAGGAAATCTGTGCTTCAGAAATAGTACACATATATATTATGTACACCTTAAGATTGGTAACTAAGAAATTAATTTTCTGAAAAAATTATCCTTGTTATCTTAGACAAAAATTCTAAAGTATCATAACTCTGTTGGAGTATTACATACCATTCCAAAAAGATTCAGTGTCTCTAAAATTGATCTAATTTAAAATTTTGTTTTATAACGAAAAGCAAAAGAAAGCATATGAACTTATATGCCAATGATTATATTTAAAAATCTTTACCTCAGAACCCTGGTAAGTGTTCTTTTATTTATTCAGCAAACGTTTTCTTTTTTCCTTTTTTTTTAAATTTTATTTATCAGAGAAAGAGAGAGACAGAGCACAAGCAGAGGGAGTGGCAGGCAGAGGGAGAAACAGACTCCCCGCTGAGCAGGGAGCCTGATGTGGGGCTCGATCCCAAGACCCTAGGATCATGACCTGAACCAAAGGCAGACACTTGACCAACTGAGCCACCCAGGTGCCCCAGCAAATATTTTCAAATACCTTATTTGTTCTAGAACAGTCCTAGGTGTTATATATGGTTCAGTAAACAAAGCAGACAAAGATCCCTGTCTTCATGAAACTTATGTTCTAATGAGGGGAGATAGACCATAAACATAATGATAAGCAAATTTTATAATGTTTATGGAGGCATAAGTGCTGTGGAAAAATAGAAAATTAAGGAAATTGAGGAGAACTGGCAGGAGAATTATAATTTAAATAAAATGGTTTGTCATTACTAAAAAAGTATCATTTTCTGAGGAAAGAGTTTATTTGCACTATAAACTTATAATAGCCCAGAAATCAGACTGGAAGAACATGTGTTAGAGTCATTCCTTTTGAATGGAAACTGAACCCGTGGCTGTTACATCAGTGGTCCAGACTTCCTTCGAAACCCTCACATTAAGAAATAGGTAATTAATAACAGCAGCAGGAGAAACAATATAAAATGTTTATGACCTGTTTCACTATTTCAAATAACCAGTTGCTTTATAGTAATATTAAAGGAACAATCAAATGTAAAACAAATAATAAAGCAAACAAAAAACTGAAACAAAAGTAAAAATCTTTGATATGGATCAAACAGGCCACAAACCAAAAAACAAAAATTCATTGCACTCAGACTTGTGTTCAGACTTGTGAGCACATGACACCAGACACACACACACACACACACACACACACACACACTTGGAGTTAGACTACAACTTATTGTACTACTTTAACATGCAGTTAATAAAAACTCCATTTTGATTATAGGGCTGAAGGCAAAGTGTAGAAATGGTTTGGTCATTAACTTGACTTCATGGTAAACTTACACAGTCTTGTTCAGATTTTCTAATAATTGGTGGAATTATATGTGGATTAAATTTTAAGAAACCCAAAATTTGTGTTATTTTGATAAAATATGGACCAAAAGATTATACCTATTACAGTAAAGACTAATATTTTATTTTTAAAATTTTATGAATATTTAATTTTCAACTTAGGCAGCGTTCATTTCTTAACAAGTTCTAAGGCAAAATAACATATTGTCCTTTAAAAGAAAACTAACCTCATTTTACATTATTTCAGTATGAACTCTTTTGTGGCAAGTCTCCCATACACAACCACTCCAGCTGACACCTTCTCCATAAGAAATATTCATTGAGTTGTCTGAATACCATATATCAAGTGAACATGTAAGTGTCCTCATTATTCATGAATCAGACAGCACCCCAAGTGTACCCAGCATTAAATTGCTTTTGAACCATCTATAATCTCTGGAAATGTCTCCTCCCAAAATGCATTTTGCAGAGAAACTCAATTTGAATTCTGCATTTACTGTAGCAACACACAAAAGTCTATAGATAGGTTTGAAGGTCATTTTGACATTGTTCCTTTAAGTAAAACTTTGCTATATTTATGGAACAAAACCCGGGAATGTTCTGCATGTCACAGCATAAGATAAGATGCCTGCTTGGTCCTCTTCTGAATAATAATGTAGTAAACTCACCCTTTTGTTAAAAATAGATGTTTGTTCTTTCTAAAACAGAAACAACATACAGCTTAGAAAGAGACAAGCAGAAAGCCATGAAATGAGTCATCAGCTGTGTTCGGTTACAGTGGGTTTATCTGTGACTGTGTGTGAAAAACCACTCGCAAGAAGTCAGCAAAAGTGCAGCCAATTGCTGAGAGCTAATCATGCTGGGTTATTCTTGGAGGAGCCTGGTGTTTGTAGGGAGCACCGACAGTTACCAATTATTGCCTCTACTTGGCAAAATGAATGGGTCTGAACAGTTATCTTGAAGGTGTTCTCAGCAGAACTATATTTAAACTGCTGACACCAGTAATTGTGTCTAGCTCACCCAATCCTGAGTTTGATCTGAAGTGTTTTAGAGTATGCAGTCAAATGTGCTTAACTTAGGCTTTCAGGTCCAAAGAGAGGGTCTGATAAACAGCTTGGACTAAAATGTATGTTTTACAATATTCCTTTAACTAATTCCTGTTGAATACCATAATAATGAAAGAAATGTTTTTACTGTGGTTGCTTCTGAAATACTTAGGTATAAATTTCTATCATCAAATCATTTCTAATCCTCATAGAAAGGCACCCTAGTGCATAGTAATATCTATATTTGGTTTTAAACGGATAATTTATAGCTGCTGTGATATAATAAACTTGCCTTGGGTAATATAATCAGTGAAAGGAATATATTTGTTTTATTTCTGTTGATTACCTTAAAGGTACACAATATAAATGGAGACATTATTGGTGCCTTTAATGTTACAGAAAAACAAAACAAAACAAAAAAACCTCCTTGTCTGTGTATGTTATGGTGATTATTGCTATTAGTATTTCAGAGAAGCTTATTACTTATTGTTCAAACTTTCTACTTCCAATTTCCCAAAGATACAAATAAAATTTAAGGGGAAAAAACAAATAAATTATAGGCACAACATGACTGCAGAAAGAAACGCTATTTTTTACAGTGCAAAATGAAAAAAATGTGAATTAGGACACAAAGTTAGAAAAGTGTAGGGCAAACAGCCACTCTCAATCTTACCTGATGAAAAAACAGATCGAGCCCTGTGGGCTCCTCAGGAACGCTGGCTGGCCCATCTCAGTCCGTGCCTCACCCCTATCATCAGTGAGATCATGTGTAATTTTCTTCATTTTTTTCTCTCCTTCTTATTGGCTATGTCAAACTTACTATATTTTACAACAGCTCTCAAAGTCTGTATTACCATTTCACAGAAGAAAATCCGCAGTTATGCATAGTTGTTTATTTTGATGAAAAGTATTTTCATTTTCTGTTCATTTTGCTTTTAGCTGGCACAGCAAGGTAAATTCAGGAAAATACATAGAGTTATAAAGAGGAAGTTTAAAAATAAATTGTGACCATAAAAGGACGATGTCCCTTGCTTGAAGTATTTTAAGTATACCAAAAATGTAAATAATTACAACTTGATTTCATTAACTATGATAAATGATGCTAAAGTGTAAAGAGCACAGTAGTTTAACATTATTTGGTTGGATATCTCATTCTTCAATTCTTTTGTCTATGGTTTTGTAATTAACTAAATAGAAGAAGTGAAAATTACATTAACATGTTTGGGAGATGTTTTTTGCCATTGATTTAGGAATAAATTAGTTTCACACTTTGAAATGGCTCCCTTGAAGAATGAAGGCAGCAGCCTTCTGCTGCCATGAAGTTGTTCCCAGGGATTGTCTTTATTCACTATGAAGATAATATAAGATGTGTTACACTTGGGTTCATTAAATAGGAGCTATTTTAAAGTAACTCTTAATTGCCTGCTGGGATTGTGTTACATTCCAAATCTTGCTAATGCTTCTTTCAGCAAATAGAGTATCCCTGCCCCATACTGCTAATGAATGATCATATTTACAAGAATCTCTGAAGACATTAAGAATTTTGGTTTATTTAGGGTGAATTCACACCACAAAATCTGTTGTCTATTCTGAACAGAAATAAGAATACGGTCTGATTAATACAGAAAGTAATGTATAAATTTCCATTCAGTCAAATTGTATGTCAATTTAGCCACTCAATCATTTGAAGAAATAACATTTTGCATAAGAGTGAATCATATGCTTCCGACTTTCTCAGTATTAACATTCAGCTGAGCAATTTTTTCCCAGATGTATTTTATGACCAACTCCCCTTTGTCCAAGAAGTCAGAGAAGAAATCATTCCATATTTTATATTTCTTAAAATAACACCCATCTGCAACTGCATTTGCAGCTGCATCTCTCACACATTTCTTCTAAGGACGTAAAGGGATACAGCCACTCTGGATGGAAAAGCAACCTCTTTGGTGATTTTGTAAAAAAGTTAAAGATACTCTTAGCTTACAACCCAACAGTCATACCCCTCTAAATATTTATCCTAGAAAAATGAAATCTTATGGATATGAAAATCTTTATATGATGCTCATAGCTGCTTTATTTGCAATATCACAAACAGAAAAACACCCAAACATCCTTCAGTGGGTAGGTGTAGATGGATTTAAAAATCCATGATACATCCATAAGATGGAAATTGATTCAGCAATAAAAGAAAAATTATTTTTACACAAATAACTTGGGTCAACTCAAGGACATTACGCTTAGTGAAAAGAGCCAATCTCAAAAAAATTACATCCTGTGCATATGATTCTATTTATATCACATTCCTTAGGTGACAAATGTGTAGTAATGGAGAGAAGATCAGACAGAAATTGTCAAGGGTATGGCTTAAAAGGGTTAGTTTAAGGAAATTTCTTGGTAGTGATTCTATATCCTGATTGTGGTGGTATTTACATGACTCTATATATATAATAAAATTTCATAGTACTACTTATCACAACACACACCACATATACCACACACACAGCACAAATACATGCACACATTTGTTGTACACACCACACACAGACACCACAGCACAAACATATGCACAAACATATCTGAGTACCTGTAACAACTGATGAATTCTGGAAAGACCTGTAATTAATAGTTGTGTAACAGTGTCAGTCTCCTGATTAAAATGTACTATGGTTAAGTAAAATGTTATCAGTGTAAAAAATTTAGTATAGGGTCTTTGGAACCCTCTGTACTATTTTTGCTATTTCTTACAATTCTTAAAATTTTTCAAAGTACATGACCTGTTTAATCTCTATGTAGACAAGGTGAAATGGATATCTGCAATGGCCCAGTAAGTCTCAGGCATTAGGCAATTTATATTTCTAAAAGAAAGTGTCTTATCTACATTTTATAATCGAAGACCCTAAAACTCATGAATTATATTTTCCCAAAGTCACACATGTAAGCTGGGCCTACCATGCAAGCATGGGAATTTTTCTCCCCAAATTCATACTGTTCTGGTCTTTTTTATTCTATTCTGTTGTCTCTTTTTCTTACTAAAAATTTCCAATTGTCTTGAAACTTAGTTTCTCACTTCATAACTCTTCAAGTTTTCTAATGCTTCCCTTCACTGCCCTCCAAGAAGATTTAAATGTAACATTTTCAGAGTTCTTTCTCAAATTTGAGAGAGGGCTCAAGCACTCTACTTCCTTGTCAGTTTTTGCCTAAAGATTTGTAAAATCAGTCTAGTCTGAGTTCACAGAAATATGTTCTAGAACTGAATCTGAAAGTGTGCCCTCATCTCCTGAGAACAACTCAAGACGCTTACACAGTGTAATCAGGGATGCTCTCTAAAGCACATTGAATTGGATAGGCATGATCTCATCAAAGTTAATGTCCATGTATAATTCTCTAACATAAAAAAACACGAAACTTCCCATTGCTCAAAATTCTTAGAAGTTAGTAATTCCGTCTAAATTATTTTGAGAAACATAGAGATGAAGTAATCTAAGATCTGTAAGCTGAAAAAATTGTTCTTTTTGAAACATTGATTCAGTTTGCAAAGCCTGAAGATAGATTGTAGAGTGTATATTTTACTCTAAAAACAATGATATACATTTTCTTCATGTATATTTAATATACATATTAAAGTAAATTAAAATTTAAAAAATCAAGAACAGGTAAAAAAAATATATACTGCAAACCCAGAAGAGTATTATTATATTGATTAAGAACACCATTTTTTTGTTCATTTGTTTTTTCTTCAGATTTTTATTTAAATTCCAGTTAGTTAACATATAGTATAGTATTCATTTCAGGGGTAGAATTTAGTGATTCATAACTTACACACAACACCCAGGGCTCATCACAACAAGTGCCCTCCTTAATAACCATCACCCATTCAGCCCATCCACCTGCCCACTTCCCTCCCGCAGCCCTTGGTTTGTTCTCTATAGTTAAAAGATACTTCTGGTTCGCTTCCCTCACTTTTTTTTTTCACTCCCCATATGTTCATCTGTTTTGTTTCTTAAATTCCACACATGAATGAAATCATATGGTATTTGTCTTTCTCTGACTGACTTCGCTTAGCATTATAAAGTCTAGCTCCATCTTCATTGAAGAACACCATTTTTGATCCAGACTAACATGAGTTTAAATCCTTACTGTCCCACTTACTAGTACTGTTTTCTTTGATAAGTTTCTTTACCTCTTTTATTTCTTAATTCTATTAAGTCCCTAAAATACTAAGAGAATGCACATTTTACATGTACTGAATGTTAATCAGATTATGATGAACAAGATCATTATAAAAGCAATTATCACAAACTGGTGAGAAAATTGATCCTCAAAAAAAAAAAGAGTCAAGTCATGGTTCAAGACAGTTATGAATTATGATCATGTATAGTAGTAACCCAAACATAAGGCACTTAAAAACATTAACCAATTATGGCATAAATGAGGTAGACAAGCCATTTTTATCCCATAAAAGAAATTGGAGAATATAAAAATTAGGATACTGTGAACATTTAGTATAATATTTAGTATAGCATTTTCAAACTAAATGTTAATGTTGAGAGGAAAAATGATTTATTCCAAAAATATGTTGTAAGCTGTAAAATGAAGTTTTCTAAAAATTGTGGGCAATTTACATGTGGAAACCTTGGTTTTTAATAGAATTTTCTATTCATCTCTTGATAATTTTCTTAAAAAGAAATCTTACCAAAGTAGTCTGCTAGCTCCAAGTTAAAAACAAAAACATATACATATATAAAATCAGATTCTATTAAACATAAATTGTATTTCATGATGCAACATTAACAAATACTTGGTATTTAACTTTAAGAACAATTTACTTATTGATGGATGGAAGAATTTTAGACATGCTCACTCTTTAGTTTTTAATCAAATATTTGTCCGAATTTACTAGTAAAGATTATTAAGTGTTTTTCACTAATTTTAATTGATCATTGATTGATTATGAGAAATGTTTGAATTGGGAAACAGGCTAGTTCTCTCACTTGAATTTTTTACCACTGAGGTAATCAACCTTCCGTCTACAATATTATCCTTCCGGGGTAGCCAGGCACCGATAGATACTTTCAGAGTCCTGTTGTTCTCCCATGCCAGAGAATTAATTAATAAAAAACAGGGAAATAGAATAGCCTTAGCAAATTAAGAAAACAGCAGCCCTATTTGGCCTAAATGTTGAACACGGAGCCCTTGCAACAGAGGCCTGGTGAAATGAAACCACCTCCTAGCAATCATTTCATTGACAGAAAAGAAGAGAAACATTTAAAAGGAAAGTTAACATAATGGATTAATTACCAAAAATGAAGTGGCAGGAAGTTGGCATGATACACGAAAACTACGACTATAAAACTTTAGGTGAAGAAAGAAACCAAACGTTATCAGTCTCTGTTCTCAGGGGGTCATGGATGAACGTCCGTTTCTTGAGTTCTTTTTCCTTACTTAGAACTCTCTAAACGCTTATTTTTCTAGATGCAGGTTTTATATTTCATCTTTCATTTCCTTGTATTTTATTTGACAAAAGTTGTGTTTTCTTTAATATTTGCTGTGAGGTTTTTTTTTTTTAATTTTTTGTTTTTGATCATATATACTAATGCTGATATTGTTTGGGCAGTAACATAAAAGCACAGTTTGTTTCCTCTGTGTTGCTAAGAACCTGAGTTTCACCATTAAATGACCTAGTCTAGAATCTCATCTCTGTGTAATAATAGCTGGTTACTGAGCACCAGATAGATAAAGTCCTCCCAGACTTAGTTGTCTCATCTGCAAAAAGAAGACAATAATATAAACTGAAATAGTCAGCTCCCGCTGCCATACCAAGATACCACAGATTGGGTGACCTGAACAAAAGAATTTTATTTCTCACAGTTCTAGAGGCTGGGAAGCCCAAGATCAAGGTGTCAGCAAATTTGGTTTCTCCTGTGCCTTCTCTTCTTGGATTATATATGGCTACTTTCTGGCTGTGTGTGTAACCTTAATTACCTCCTTAAAGACTCTACCTTAAATAAAGTCACATCGGGGGTTAGGGCTACAACATATGAATTTAGGGGGATACAATTCAGTCCATAGCACAAACCTTAAGAGATGTTTTTCATATGTACACAATTTTTAGCAATATACCTTGTATGTATAAGTACTCAATAAATGGCAATTTATATCATTTACATTTACCTAGGTGAAGTAGAATTCAATGGTAAGTAAGTTGTTGAATAGAAACATCACTAGATTTATTAGTTAGCTTGTGGTGAATAAGAAAGAAATCCAAAACCTAGTGGCCTGAAACAAGTATTTATTTAGCACATGATTTTGTGGGTCAGATATTTGAGCTGGACTCAGCAGGATGGTTCATCAAATCTTACCCAGGCTTAGTTGATCTGAGCTAGACTTATTCAAGAATTAATTTGCAGTGAGCTAGTGGGCTTTCCAGGGCTAGGAGGATTATGATGGCCTTGTCTGAGATGGCTGGGATAAGGAGGGTCTCTTTCTATGTGGTCTCTGTGTAATCTTCCAGCAGATGAGCCCAGGCTTATCCACATGGCTATCAAAGGGATCCAAGAATAGCAAGCAAACAAGCTCAATGTGCAAGTGCTTTTCAAGTCTACCCTTGTCACATTTGAATGTTTTATTGGCCAAAATTAGTCTCATGAAAAACCCACCATCAAGGGGTGCAGAAATAGATTCCATGTGATGGGAAGATCTGCAATGTCCCAATGTAAATACGTGAAGACAGGAAGGGAAAGATCTAGTGCTAAATCCCCTGACCAATAGTCATTGAACTATTAATCCCTATGATCATCACTCAGAATGCCTGATCAAACTGCACTGTGCTATCAGAAATCTTACATCAGTACCATTATGTTCTTCAGTTATTTGGGGATAGAGCGATGTGCCGATGCTTAGGAGCGTTTCCTGGAAGTTTTTCAAAGAGAGACGCTGTCTATTTTTCTAACCTCTGACTTCCTGGATCCCATTGCCAGGATCATAGGTACAGAAGGTAGACAGAATAATACAATGGTTTTGAAATCATCAGTTGCAATAATGTTAAATGGTTAAGAACCTACCCCTGGGAAACCAACATCTACATACAAATCTCGACCAATTTAAGAATCAAATTTTTTCAGTCTTATATGTGTGGCTGAGATCACCACATTTTTCTTTTTAGTCCCTATTTCTTTCATAGTCAGTAAGTGTCACATGTTGCCTTAGAGGAGATTCAAATTCTGGAATCAAAGAAGGGATTACATCTTGATTTTTAAGTTTAAAAATATTTCCTGTGATGTACTCAGGATATAGAAAAATGTGAGGAGGCAGAGCAGATTCTGTCTTCCCCTTAGATTAGAAATAGATATCCAAATTCTGGAATGTTTCAGGAGAATTTTTCATTTGTGCTTGGAATCTGAAAGCAGGACATCTATGTCAGAATACCCTCAGGTCAAGTCTGGGTCAAAGGGAAGGCAGCAGAGTATCCTCTCTGCCCTGCGTGTGGGTAGCAACATATATTTTCATGTTTAGTGTATAGGCAAATGAGCTGAGAATACCTCTTCGGAGTTTCAGTATGCTTCTGATGAGGATTACAGTCAAATGGGGCATAGGTATAGTTGAGGAAGTTTAAAGAAATGGAGAGAGGAGATGTGGTTGTTATTGTCATTGGAGCTCAAAGGTCGAGAGTGGAAAGTGTATGTGGATACAGCTTGAGCAGGTGAAGGCTAAGGGGCAGAAGCCCCCATCAGAGTTATGAAAGAGCTTAAATGTCCTAGTCTTAAATGAGAAGTTATACTGTTTATACAATAGACATTAAATAAAATACTAATTATTGAAGTAAAATTCACGCGCTATAAAATTCACCATTTTAACGTGAACAATTCAGTGGCATTTAGAACATCCACAATGTGAAATCACCATTTATATCTAGTTTCAAAACATTTTCATCCCTGCAAAATAAAACCTCATACCGATTAATCAGTTTCTCCTCATTCCCTCTCCCCTCTCCCCACTCTCAACCCTGCCACTGGCACCCACCAATCTCTGTTATGACTCTATGGATTTGTCTATTCTGGACATTCCATATGAGGGGACTCATAAAACCTGTGTGTGACCTTTTTTGCTTCGCTTTTTTACTTAGTTGTTTTGGAGATTTATCCATGTTGTACCATGTGTTAGTACCTCATTTCCTTTCATGACCGAATAGTATTTCATTGTATATGTATATATCACAATGTGTTTTTCTATTCATCCATTGATGAACATTTGAGCTCTTCTATGCTTTGGATATTATAAAAAGTGCTGCTATATACATGTGTTTGAGTGCCAATTTTCAGTTCTTTTGTGTATATACCCAGAGTTGAAGTTTCAGTATCATGTGGTAATTCCACCTGTTTAAAGAGACACCAAATTCTTTTCCATGATGGTTCAGCCATTATACATTCCTACCACACTTTTTTTTTTTTTTTGGCAGCTTAAAACTGTAAGAAAGTTATTGAAAGATTTGCATGAACCAAATATTAAAGAGTACGAAAAACGAAGCATAAATTATGTTGATGACGATTATCTCAAACATGACTCATAAAATATGGACTTAAATTGCACAATTTAAACATCTCCAGATTATATCTATCAATCTACTACCTATCATCTATTCATCTATTTACCTACACACGCTATTTTAAAAGCTATAATAATGAGAAATTTGCTTTGATGTATAAAGTAAAACCTACATTATTAACAACCTGTATCATAACATAATTATACTGAGAAAATTCCTAGAATTTGGCTAAAAGGCATAGTTATGTGGCGACACTTTTTTTTTGTTAAATCTTCTAAGACAGAATAATAGAAAAAGCTCTTTTAATCTCAAAAAGGAACTGATTCTTGAACAGCCCAGATTTCATAGAAACACTCCACAAAATTTTTCTAAGAATTCTAGGAAATATGGATTTGTGCTGCATCTATGTAAATGTCATTGTTTAGTTCAGATAGCAGGTTTTCCTAAAAACACTGTACCAAGAGTTTATTTTTTTAGTTTTTAGTAAATTACTAATATAAGTACAACTTTTAAAAGTAGCACTGATAAGCACATATTTTCTGAAGTATATGCAAACTTATAATGAAATTTCATTCTTTGTTATAATCTGGTATCTGCTCATTTTTTAAGTGGCATTACAAAATGTTTTCCAAATATAAGACTGTTTACTGAGCTAATAAAGTAATTAGCGTGATTAAAATGATGGTCAACTCAAGCAAACAAATTCTGTCAACACAATCTGTGTATTAACACAGGGATATTTATAATTTAACACAAATGTGTCCAAGTGAAATAATTTATGTAGATAGATCTCTGGCCAACCATGGAGAGCTAAACAACTTTTTGTAACATGCTTAGAAACCAATTAAAAGATAAATTCGACAAAGATTAAAGAAAATTAATCATGGATAAGCATCAGATTCATGTACATTAATTTCTTTTTTTTTTAAAGATTTATTTTATTTATTTGACAGAGAGAGAGAGACAGCCAGCGAGAGAGGGAACACAAGCAGGGGGAGTGGGAGAGGAAGAAGCAGACTCCCAGTAGAAGAGACTGACATGGGGCTCGATCCCAGAACTCCGGGATCACGCCCTGAGCTGAAGGCAGACGCTTAACGACTGAGCCACCCAGGCGCCTCCATGTACGTTAATTTATTTTACAAAAGGTATATGACTTGACCTGATTTTGAAAACATAAGTGACAAAGGAAACCAATGTGGTGGGCAGAATAATGGCCCACTCTAGTTGTCCACATCCTAATCCCCAACCCAGAGCCTGTGAATATGTTACCATACGTGAGGAAGGGGACTTTGCAGATGTGATTAAGTTAAGGGTCCTGATTAACCTGGAATATCTGAATGGACCCAATCTAATTACGAGGGGTCTTCTCAGGTAAGAAAGAGTTGTGGAAAAAGAGAGTCAGAGTGATTCAGTGTGGGAGAGCTTGACCTACCATGCTGACTTTGAAGATAAAAAGGGACATAAGCCAACAAATGTGGCTTGCCTCTAGAAGCTGGAAAAATCAGAGTCTCTCCCAGAAGCTCCAAGAAAAAATAGAGCAATGACAACCTTTATTTTCCCTAGTGAAACCCATGCCAGACTTCTGGCCTACAGAATAGGAAGATAATAAATTTGTGTTGTTTAAGCTGCTGTTTGTAGTAATTTGTTAGAGTAGCAATAGAAAACTAATACACCAGAAATGGGTGTCAGTGACTCATGAGTGCAAATTCTAAGTTATGTCTTCTTTGAGGCATAAAGAGTAATGTTCATTACTCAACTGCTTTATTTTTATTATGACACCACTACAAAAATAATGGCATTCATGCATCCGAGATGAGCTACTTTTAAAAAAATTAGCAAAACAGACAAACCAGAGGAACCTCTGCTGTAAAGAAAAATTATTATAAATATAATAAGTTGCATAAAATTGTATCCACAATTTCCTTGTACTAAAGTAAAAAACATCAATGCAATAATTTTCTAAATAAATATATAATTTCACATACAACACAGGAAATTCTGTGAATCAGTAATTAAGAATAACATAAAATGTTTTATAATTATCACTGATAGATTATTTAACTTTTCACAGAACAAATGAATTGATATTTTATAAATTGTTCCAAATAATAAGAGATAAGCTATATAAATCATAACATGAAAAAAAATAGATATGTAAGCCAGAATAATTAGCAGAGAAATGATTTCAAAGCATGTTTTAATAATTATTAGTAATTTTCAAAAATAAGTGTAAAGACATTCTATATAAGGGAACTACTAAGATAATTCACTATACTGGTAGGTTAACTAAAAACATTTTATTCTCAACTAATTTGACCAATTTCATTTGATCAAGTCAACACAAATTCCTATTCAAAAATATTGAGAAAAATTAACAAAGACATTTCCTTTTAAAAATAAATTTGCTTTCAGCAAAGGAAAGTGTAACACGATGAAACATCAGTAGAATATCTATTAAAATTGGCAATCCCGACTGGATATCTGTTCTCTTATTATTTTAAGATTATTTTGGAAAATTATGTTTTGTCCATTTAGAGTGAAACAGAAATAAGAGATCTAGAGTGGAAGAAGATTAAAGTCCATTATTTTATACAGAATGTGTAAACACAAAGAGATAAATTGAAATTTTTTCCTTATAAAAATATTCAGTGCTATATGTTACAATAAGATACCTACACAAAATTCAATAGATTCACTGAAGTAGAAAAGAAGGTTGTTAATAGTCCCAAGCTAGCAGCAACTACAATAACAAAACAATAAAAGATTTGTGGTCTTTGGGAAAAGAAATACATGTTATTTGTAAATACAAAAGAAAAAATAAATAGAAAGCTATGTCATGATTCTTTCTAAAAAGTCAAAATACTGTAAGATACGATTAATCTATTGAATTCATAGACTAATTCAATTCCAGTAATTAGCCTATTGAGGCTTCTTGCTACTCCATAATACGATTCTTAACATTTTTTTAAATTTCTTTTTTTTAAAATATTTTATTTATTTATTTGAGAGAGAGAGCGCACACGCATAAGCAGGGGAAGGGGCAGAGGGAGAGGGAGAAGTAGACTCCCCACTGAGCAGAGAGCCAGATGCAGGGCTCAGTCCCAGGACCCTGAGATCATGACCTGGACAGAAGGCAGACATATAACCAATTGAGCCAGGCAGGCACCCCTGATTCTTAACCTTTAATTGTTATTCTTATCAGAAGCAACAGAGACAGTGAAAAATAATGAGATATTTTTAATAGAATATTATAAGACAAATGTCATTTACATCCTCACTATACTGAAGAATATAATTCAGGGCGCTCTTCTACATGATGGTTTCCTGTTTTGGTTAGAAAGCTCAAATATTAAGGTGAATGTTTGGCAAACTACTTGTTATGGACTGAATGTTGGAATCCCTCCAAAATCGTTATGTTGACAGTAATCCTCACTATGATGGTATTTGTCGGTGGATGGAACCTTTGAGAAGTAGTTAAATTTAGATGAAGTCATGAAGGTGGGTCCCTCAATTTGGAAGTAGTGCCCTTATAAGAAGAGAACGAGACAGAAGAACTCTCTGTCGCCGCGTGAACACACAATGAAAGTCCCTGTGGGTATACACTGAGAAGGCAGTGTAGGCCTCAAATCAGGACATGGACTGCCACTAGGCACTGAATCTGTCAGCACCTGGATCTTGCACTTCCCGGTCTCCAGAACTGTGAGAAATAAAATTCCTGCTGTTTAAGTCACTCATTCTTTGGTATTTTGTTTTAGAAGCCCGGGCTCACTAAGACACCATAGTTTGTAAAATGTCAGAACCTCATTTGGAAGCTATGTTCCTAGCCTCTTTCCAGCTCAGTCATCATTGTAGGTCAGCTCTTTTAGTTAGTAATTTTTAACAAGTTTTTCTAAATTTTCTTAAACGATAGAGTATAGGAAGAATACGACTTCCACAGGACACTCCCTGCAGACACCAGGACTCTTCTCATCTTTTTATCATGTTTTATTTTGCATGCTGTATTGCTCTACCATGAGGTCCTCTTAGATCATTTTGATGGATCATAGTACTGTAGTTGTGCAAGGCTTTCTTCAAGAAAACAATGAGAAAAATGCTCCGCCACCCCAAAAGAACTCAATTCACCTAAGGTAGTTTGAGCAGCAGTTCTCCAACTCGGAGAAACCCAAAGTTCCCGAGTTAGTAAGAATGAGGAGAGTAAATAGCTTCTCTTTTACATCTCTTAAATTATGAGGCAACATCATAGACCATGATCCAGACCCCAATTTCTACTAGAAATCATATTTGCATTTTAGCCAGATCTCTCTAATGGGAGGGTGCAAACAACTCACCAATTTAAACTAATAAAATGTTCCTGCTTTCAATAATATTACATCATAACTGAAACTCATTTAAAACTAGAAAAAAACTTACAGTAAATGATTTAAAGTAAACATTAACAAAGGTTTGTTTTATAGAGGTTTTCAGGTTGAGAACATTCTTTAAACCAGGGTGGCAAACTAACAGCCTCAGGCGAAATGTACACCACCCCTTGTTTTTGTAAATAAAGATTTATTGGAATACAACCTCACAAATTCTGTTATGTTCTGTTGCCTATGGCAGGTTTCATGCTGCAACAGCAGAGTTACCTAGTTGCTACAGAGACCACATGGCTGGAAAAGCCAAAAATATTTCCTATTACGCCTTTTGTAGAAGGAAAAAAAAAATGTTGATTCCTGATCTAAACAATATCTGATATTGAATCCAATGATTTTAGAAGAGATAATGTAACGGCATCCATATATTTATTTAAAATAAAATACAATAGAGCAGATGAACACTCCATATGTTTGTCAAATTGTATTTGTTAAAACAATCCTCTGTTTTTGGTAAAAAGCAGAATTGTCATTAAAAATGCAGCATCAAAAAACTCCATCAACGTCCTGTTGCCTACTTGTTAACTTATTTCAGACATATATTAGGTGACAAAATAACTTTACATAATCATCTCTTGCTCTGTTATTAAATTGCTTGGAAAGAAAAAAAAATTATTTAATGCTCAAGGACTCTTCAAATGTAAAAAATACTGATGTTTAAGAACCCTAAACCTTTTAAATTTCTTTACATTATAAATAAGATGAACAAGGCCAAATGTTGGTATAAAAAGAACACTGTTGGGTGCATGGATGAGACTGAGTTTCAATAAAACCTTTATGAAGCAGGGAGATAGTCCTAGAAGACTTTAGTCCAAAAATTGCAAGTTATCTTTTTGTATTTAATGTTCTTTTAGTTTATTGCTTAGAATGGTTTGCATAAGAATAAGTGTTTTATTTCTTAGTTCATCTGTTTCTACTAAAGTCCTATTTGTATGATTACAATACCCCAACTGGTTACTGTGGAAATTATAATGATATTAGAAACTGATTATGACTTCTGAATGAGACAAGCTGCAGGACCAGGCTAAATATATAAGCAATGAAAAGGATGTGTTTTCATGTGAAGTCTTGAGTATTATTAAAAAACAAAGGGAAAGAAAAACAAGGAAATGGGAAGATACAAATAAAAATAATGAGCAATTATATTCTGCCTACCAAAGTTCCCCTGCAGTTTCAATCAACGTCTCTGCTTCTGCTTTCTGTTCTCAATAATTCTGCTAGTTCTGGTAAATATAACCAGCGTGATCCAAAACAGCTGTGACTGCTTTCCTGTGATTAATTAATTAATTCATACTCTTTTTTAGTTTACTACTTTACGTATTTTAAAGCACTCTACATTAGCATTTACTTCTGACCCAATGTTGCAATGGATGAATGATTTCAAGAGAGAAATCTGAGTCCAGACCCAAGGCCAGATAAGTAACGAGTCCCCTTTCTTAACAAACACTCCAGAAGAGGAGGGGCTATACATTTTGTTACACTTGTGTGACCTTAGGGAGGTCTGTAAAACTCATTCTACGCTCTGTAAAATGGGCATACAAATACCACCTACTCCATGGAGTTCTGGGGAGATTATATGAGACAATACACGTATAAAGTGCTTAAGACAGTGCCCAGGATTTGAGCAGTGCTCAGTAAATATTAGCCATTATAGTAGTAAACTTGGAAGCTGCATGCTTGTTCAAACAATGAGCAACCACAAAAGCATTTGTGTAACTTCTTGTCTGGGCTATTTATAGAAGTAGGAACAGCTGGCCACTTACAATTATAAATTGTTGCTTGCTTAAAAGTACCATGGAATATTACCTTCCTTTAACCCCCGCGCCCCTTTTCTCTATATTGTTGATGCTGAATTGCTGTTGGCTACTGGTAGAAATAAAATCCGTTTTGGAAGATAATTGCTTGCCCCAAACACCAAAATCCTCCGTGGGCCCCTGTTGTGGCAGTGGTGAGCCCAGACCTTCAAAGAAAGCAGATTCAACTGGTGGCCTGGAGAGGAGCTAAGAACAAGCACTCAGTTGATGTCAGGTACCCAAAAGCCACCCTGTTATAAATGGGTGAGTGAAGACCTGGTGTTATATAGGTCCCCACTGAAAGGAACCATAGGAATTAGGTCTCCTAAAGATAACCTCACCCTATTTGCCCACCCAAGTTTTATTAGTCCCAGCAAATGTGAGGTATTTTGGTGAAATATTCCTAGCTAAAACTGATTTGCATTTAACCTGCTACCCTATGAATGAACTACAAGCATGGCCCCTTAATTAGTATGCCCGCCTTCTAGATTGCTTCAGATCCATACAGCTACTGGCAGCTGTCGTCTAAACACAGATGTAGCTACACCACCTCATACTCAAAACCTGTTGGTGTTTTTCACATGAAGTATAAAGCTCAATCTTCACAGCGTCTATACAAGGTTATGTTCATCCTGGCCTTGCCATTCTCCTAGCCTCACTTCTCACACCTCCCTTGCACCCCCATTCTAAAAGGCTCTTCCTCTAAGAATCCAGCATGGAACAGTGAACCAAATTTATCTGATATGTCCCCAGTTATGACAGATTTATTTTTGTTTCAAGGCAGACAGTTGGTCTCCTTATTAAATTACATTCAATAAACATTTATTCTATAAATGCATTTCCGTTTTCTTATTATTCTCATAGTCAGGAGGTATTTCCTAATGATTTGTCTAAATCTTTCTTTAAAAATTCAAATGCTTTTCCTGCAATATTAAAGAAATGTGGAATTAAATCAAGAGACATTGCACGCATCCCTTCATACATTGAGAGCTGTTGCAGAGCAAGAACTTATTTTTCTTTTTTGTCTTTTTTGAACCAGTCATAGTGTGGGTCATAGAAATTTGCATATTAATAGGTATTTAATAAATTTTTGAATAGATAGGATGTGTGGAGAATCCCCTTAGACTGTTTTTCTAGACTGATGTAAACAAGCCTTTAGAGACTGAGATTCTCCTCTATTAAAATGGGTAGTAATCATCACCTTGTAAAGAAGCGAAAACTACAAAGTAATTGAAAGAGTATTCACATATATCTCTGTGTGTCAAAACAGGACTCCTATAAACAAGTGTGGAAAACTTGATAAATATTTCAATTTATACTCTTAAGAGTTTGGGCATCCTTGAGCTATTATTTCTCAACAGAGCAATAGTAGAAAGGGCAGCTTTGGCACATATAGGATACATATAACAGCTTTCCCACAACTCTGATGCAAGTTCCTACATAATTGGATTTTTGGATGAGGTGACAATTACTTCCAAGTTTTCTGTCAGTTATTCTCTAAAGTGTTATTCAAAACACTGTGTATAATAACTGGTACAATAAGTGCCAACCAATCAGAGTACACACGTACCCATTCAGAACAGACACCGGCCATAAACAAGCAGCACAGCAATGTGGATTGAATCAGCCTTGCCTAAACTGGAATTCTCATTAGACGGAGAAACCATTTACCTTTAGAGCACTAGGCCAAAGCTTCAAAAATACCTTTCTAAACATCAAGGAAAAAAAAATCCACTCTAGACTTGCTTTTTAAAAAACATTTTCTTGTTTCTTCAAGCACGATGATCTGTGAAGAACCATTCTGCATCAGGGATATTCTAAGACAAAGTTGAACTGAGACTGGAAAAGTTGTTGGACAGGCTACTTTTTGAGCATGTAAAATTTTAATAGTGCATGTAAAAATAGTGCATGTAAAATTTTTAATGCTGCTGGTCTTTTACGGAATATGGTCATTTGGCTAGTAAACTTCAGTTACAGAAAAATAATGCCTTCTTTGGGAAACTGTAGTGCCTTCTCCCCAGCTCTGTAAGTTTCCTCTTATACCCCCACCTGTTTCTGTAAGTTGAAATAACACACGAGAAGATTTTCATGCAGTTTCAAAAATACATGGTAAATACTCCAAAAATTCTGTTACTGCTATTATTGTTGGTGTTTGTGTTTTTGTTATTGACACCAGAGAGTCATTAACAGGGCAAACTCAAGAGGGAGTCGCGCAGGAGGCGAATGGCATTCCAGGCAGTTATCATTCTCTTTCTGCCCTGTGTACTTCCAGTCCGCACCCCACACCCATCATAGCTCCGCGTCTGGGTAATAATTCACACTCCTGGTATTGCCCTTTCTTCTCTTCTAGATGCACTAATAATATGTATCTATCCCTTTTTCAAGACTCTGCTTACAATGGAAAAGAAAATCATTTGAAATTCTTTTAATGGACTATAATGATTTGCAGTGTTCTTGTTTGCCTTTCCCCCAAACGTGATCACAAACATCTTATGAAGTCATATTGGGAACCTTATTTCAAAGAAATCTTGACCATTTTCGATAGGGTGGCAAGATGTAAAAAAGGCAAATATTCAGACATCCACTCACTCTCATGTTTCAGAAGGCCCACTTACGCCTTTTTGTTTGTTTGCTTTTTTGTGAAGAGGAAACAGACTTCTAGCTTATTACATATTCACATGTATATGATACTTATTCAATTATAACTCCTATTAATGGTGACACAAAACCTCAGGTCAGGGACAGGCCAGTTTATTTTGAATGTTTCCATTGTGCTTTCATAGGAGGTTTCTAAGAATAACTGAAGATTATAATCTGTGGAAACAGCCCTTCACAATTTAGTTGAATATTTCCAGTTTTATTCAAAAAGTTCTTTTTTTTTTCTTTTTTGGTTCAGAATAGCAACTGTAGGGTTGGACGCATTAAGTTTATTTTATCGCTTTTAATGCAAAGATTATTACTGTAATTTACATATCTTAGTAAGAGCCAAAAGCTTCCTGCTGTGGCTTTTTCCACCAATGTGCTACAAATTAACAACCCAGCTACATTAAAGCAAATGGAAAAAAAGTTAATTCTTTTCAATATAAGGAAAATTATCTGTACATGAGACTATATAATTCCCTCAATAAGATTTCCAGAAATAAGAAAACAAAAAATTTTGTATAAACTACATTAATTTTTAGTCTCATGTGATATGGTAACATAAATCTTAGGAAAATGTAATAAAATCAATATTGATGAAGCATTACATTTGAGGCTGAGAACCATGCTAAAGTCATAAGAAAAAAAGTTCATCAACAATATTTTCAAGAATCACTGAGGCCTTGATCATGTAGAAATTATTGAAATAGGTATGAATTTTCTTTCTTATTTCCCACTGATATAAAAGCATCAGCTTTTGGTAAACAACTAGACTGATGCTTCAAGAAGGAGTTCCAATAAGAAAATAACACATCTGGAAATTGGGTTAAGATGTCATTACTCAAGTTACGCCAGTGAAGTAATGAACACTTTCTATGCCTTATATCTTGATGGGAATCCCTAAATGACCCTTCTGCCAACATCACTCATAGACTTTACTATGACACTGGAAAAATAACTTCGAGAGTTGTTCAACATGGACCAGTTTCCCAATGACCTGCATTTACTCCAGATCTGTTTACACCCATCATCTTTCTCCTATAGCTTCACTGATTTGTGCAAACTCAGTTCACACTGTCCCACAAATTTCTTTCATCTGCTTCTTTTTGAAGCCAAAGTCACTTAGGTAATTTTAGAACATAGGATATGGGGTAGTCAATAAGTTGATGAGTGAGTAACATAAATGATAGAATGTGCGGTGGTTGAAAAAATATACTGTAACTAATATATCAACAACTTTTAGCTTCAAATGTTCCCTAAGAGTCATTTGTTAGGAAACCATATTTTTATTTGAATTCTTCTGTGTTTAAAAAACTTGTAGGAACATAATATTTAAAGTTGGATATAAATTCACAGAAACTCTGACATTCTACCTAGACATATAGGACAAATAGTCCAAAAAAATATAATATATATTGCCTCCCTATTGATATGAACAATGATTTTTAAAGTACCTGCTGTTGGTACAGAGGTAGGCCTTAGGAAACAAAGACAAAAATGTATCTTTTCCCTGAGGATTTCAGTTACCCTCATGAGAAACCATTTCAGTGCATTGATATTCCTTTTGTATAAAGAGATATTAGTTACATATTTGTAGAGATGTGTTTTAAGAATATGCTGTATTGGGACTATAGTTAACTTTTGAACAGCCCAGATTTGAACTGTGTGGGTCCACTTACATGAAGATTATTTTTGATAAATGCAGTACAATACTGTAAATGTATTTTCTTTGTGATTTTCTTAATAGCATTTTCTTTTCTCTAGCTTACTTTATTTCAAGAATACAGTATTTAATATATATGACATACAAAATATGTGTTAACCAACATTATTGGGCTTTTGGTTAACAGTAGACCGAGTAGTTATGTTTTGGGGGAGTCAAAAGTTATACATGGTTTTTTGACTGTGCAGAGAGTCAGTGTACTTAATTCCCACATTGTTCAAGGGTCAACTGTACTATTTATAAAAGCAAACTATAGAGTACAATCTCAAACAACACGGAACTGTGTAAAGCAAAAAGTAAAATGACACGATTTCCTACAGTCTTTGCTTTGGACTTTCTTAAGGTAACTATGGGTAATGTTTCCCTCTATGTTTCCCTCTTCTAAGAACTATGGAATTAAATTATATAAACTTTCTATAATTTCTTTAGTATTTTGTTGTATAGATAAGTCATGATACATTTAACTTGTATTATTTAAATTTTTTACATGTAATTCAATACTTAAATAAAAACATGTAGAAAAGTAAACAAAATTAATTATTAATTAAAGTTACTAGGGCCACTTACATTTATAAATATATCCAAATTAAAAATATTAGCTCCACACATTTTGTACTTGATATTTATTATGTACATACTACATAATATACATAATAAATATCATAGCACATTAATTAATTGTAATTTGTATTATTATTATTTTTTTAAGTAGGCTCCATGCTGTGGGGCTTGAAGTCACATCCCTGAGATCAAGACCTGAGCTGAGATCAAGAGTTGGATGCTTAACTACTAAGCCACCCAGGCACCCCCTAATTAAATGTAATTTAAACACTAGAAAACTTACTGTCCTAAAATAGATTTTGAAGAGTAATGCAGAAATCGAAGAAGCATTTATATAGAAAAAATAAAGCACAGGAACATGGTGTCTAATTCGTTACTGACCATAATTGATCATAAAAAAAAGAATATATATCAAAATGCTGGTGAATGATCTTTAAAGAAGATATTATTAAATTCTCTTCAGCAGGGGCGCCTGGGTGGCACAGGGGTTAAGCGTCTGCCTTCGGCTGAGGGTGTGATCCCGGCGTTCTGGGATCGAGCCCCACATCAGGCTCTTCCGCTATGAGCCTGCTTCTTCCTCTCCCACTCTCCCTGTTTGTGTTCCCTCTCTCGCTGGCTGTCTCTATCTCTGTCAAATAAATAAATAAAATCTTTTAAAAAAAATTCTCTTCAGCAGCTTTAAAAGCTTCATTTTATGTCTATTACTGTATTTATTCCCAGCAGTTTGTGTGTGTTTGTGTGTGTATATGTGTGTGTATGAATTCACAAGCTCGTTCTAAAGTTCATATGAGGATGCCAAGTACCTATATTATTTAAGGTGATCTGAATAAGAATAGAGCTGAGGAATCAAATTACCCAGCTATCAATAATTATTATAAAGTTTCAATAATTAAACCATTGCACTATTGCACACAGGTGAATTAATTGACCAATAGAAGAGAATAGATAATCTGGAAAAATAAAAAACACTTATATATGATCATATAGTTTGTTCCAATGGGGCCAGTGATATTCAGAGAGCTTAAGGATGAGCTTTTCATTGAATGATGCTGGGTCGGTTAGAAAGCCACATAGGAAAAACACCAAACTTGACATTTACTTCACACCATTTACAAAAATCATTTCAAAGTGGAGTCATAGCCTATCATGAAAGTGAAACAATAAAGTTTCTAGAAGAAACTTAAAAAAATACCTTCATAACCTTGGAGTTGGCAAAGGTTAGTAACTAGGGCACACAAACACACAAAAAAGCTGATAAATTGGATTTCATAATTAAACTTACTACTTTAGTTCATCAAAGCAAATCCTTAAAAGAGTGAAAGGCAAGCCAAACTGACAGGGCATGTTTGCAATACTATAGCCAAAAAAAAAAAAAAAAGTCTTCTATCCAAAAACCAGCGATACATGAATAATATAACAATAGGGAACCATATTTTAAAGTTAGCAAAGGAGAGACGCCTGGGTTGTGTATGCCTTCAGCTCGGGTCATGATGCCAGGGACCTGGGATGGACCTCCATGTAGGGCTCTGTGCTCAGCGGGGAGTCATCTTCTCCCTCTGCCTATCGCTCTGCCTGCTTGTGATCTCTCTCTCTCTCACTCTCTGTCAAATAAACAAATAAAATCTTAAAAAAAATAATTAGCAAAGGACATGAACAGGCACTTATTAGCAGATGATATATTTATGGTTGATAACCATATGTAAGAGTTTTCATCGTGAGTACTCATCTAAGAAATGTAAATTTCAACTGCAATGTGATATCAATATGTGATCATAATACTGGCTAAACTTATAATTGCGAGTGTTATTAAAGATGTGGCACAACCAGGAACCCTGGTGCATAAATGGCAGGAATGCATGTTGGCATACTGCTTTAGAAAACCACTTGGTAGTAGTTTCTAAAGTTAAAAAAATACCTCTTTTATGATCTTAGAATTAGAAGCCTAGGGAGAAACAAAGAGAAGGTATTGAATGTGTACAAAAAGAAAACAAAATGACTACGTACCAAAAATGTTCCTAGTAACTATTTATAATAGCCCAAGCTAAAAATAAATGTAAATATCTCACAATATAAGATAAATATATAAGTCGTGGTGTATTGATACAATGAAATACAGGTATTCTCCACTTTTGAAACTGGGGTAACATTACGCCACTTCACTTTTATGAAAGACGTACAATAGTACCTGTTTTCAGTAACTCAAAGAAACCTGAAGAGGACTTTCATTTTTTTGAAAAAAGATGGAAAGCGAAAATAGCTTTCGGTACTTTCTAGCGAGCAGTAGAGTAAATGTACATCCTGAACAGCAAGAGTGGCCCCGCCAAGCTCCTTCCTCCTGGAGCTATGCTCAGAATCTTAGTATCAAACTGCCAGAGCTTTGAACTGTGTGTGTGAGCATCTGTGCTTTATCTAGATTTACTCCGTGCATCCGTTAGCAGATCAGAAAATCTTAAGAGACGGTTTATTTTAGGGGAAGGGAGGTAGTCAGTGACAACTTAAAACTTTTTCCATATAAATTAATGATTATTGCTTCTTTGCTTCATGCCATTTCAGCTTACAGATTTTCATAGGCTCCCCTGAATTCTGGATAGCAGGGGAATCCTGTATCATACAGCAATACAACATAAAAAAGTAATTCTATTTACAACGTGGATTCATCTAAGAGACACAACTTTGAATGAAGGAAGGTAGACGTGGAATAATACAAATTGTATTATTCCACTTGTATGAATTTAAAAGCAGGCAAAACCAATATATGGTAATAGATAATGGATTATTGATTGCTTTTGAGAATTGAGGGGTGGGGCTTCTGAGATTTTGGAAGTTATTCTGTATATTGTACGAGTCCAGATGCCAATCAAATGTGTTCTTTACTGGATTTAAGCTATTCATTATGAACGTTTTAAACAACAAGGCAATACTTAATCCTCTAAGGGATGAATTTCTTGATTCTTACTCGTGATCTTAGAACAATGTACAGCTAAGGTATCAATCTGTATCCACACTATGTATATGATTTTGTAAAGAATTGACCTAGAATCATAAGGAAAGGGAGATATTACTACTTATTGTTGAATTAGTACCATTTCAGGATGGACCTAGGGCTTTCTTAAATCAAGAATATAGATTTCTTAGGTTCTTTTTATGCCTCAAATGAACCTCTGAAAATTTGATGTATATGTCGTGATAATAGTGTTGTTGCCAACGAATTTAATTCATACTGTGATGAATCCTTGTTAAGAACAATGGAGAAAGATTGAATATTGAAAATTAAATGCTCTTCCTTTACCTGTTGCAATTCATATAACATGATTTAGTTTGAGTTGTATACCATTTATTCATATAAGAAAAATAGTTTATTTTTAGTGAATAACTGAAAATATGGTAATTATTCACAAATGTTGTAACATTATCTTTGTAGGTGCTTAGTAATGAATGGATGAGAATGAGTAAATCAATGAAAGAATGGATTATTTAGAGACATCTTATTTAGTTCTGGAGTGTAGCTCTTCAGCCCATAAATTGGATAATTAAAGGCTTGGCAAGCTACATGTAAAGCACACAAAATATTACATAATCATTAATTAATTCAACAGATATTTATTGAATGCCGCATATATGCCAGATACTCTTCCAGAATCTGAGGTTATGTTAGGGAACAAAAAAAATTACTGCTCTACTGGAGATGTCACAGAACTTACACATCTTTCATTTTTTTTTTTTTAGCTCTTTCTGCAGTAAATAAATGATGAATCTCAAACAAAGTGAGAGAAAATAACTGAGCCTTTGTTACTCATGATGTAACACTCTATTAGCCAAATACACTGTCACGCACACAGGTGCATGCACTCATATACATGTCCTGGGTCCGGCCCCATGAACCCACCCTCATAAATCACATTTATTGAAAGAAAAGAAAGGAAGGAAAGAAAGGAAAGGGAAGGAAAGGAAAGGAAAGGAAGGAAGGAAGGAAGGAAGGAAGGAAGGAAGGAAGGAAGGAAGAAGAAAGAAGAAAGAAGAAAGAAAGAAAGAAAGAAAGAAAGAAAGAAAGAAAGAAAGAAAGAAAGAAAGAAAGAAAGAAAGGAAAAAAAGGGTGGAAGGAAGAAAGGAGGGAGGGAGGGAGGAAAGGAGGGAGGGAGGGAGGAAGGAAGGAAGGAAATTTTGCCCATTGCACTTTCCCCAGAAACCATCAGCCCTGCAAAGAGGATATTATTAGGACATTTATGCCAATTTACATTAAGATTTCAAAAGATGTGATTACATGGAGAACAGTCCTGGATATTAAATGCAAAGCCATATTTTCACATTTATCTCAAGCCCCACCTCATCTGCTCCCTCAAGTTTTCACTCCCTGAACCTGCCTTTAACTGTAGATGCTCTTATGATTTATACCACTACTCGGTATTCCCCATATGAACCACATGTGGAATTTTATTATATTTCTTTTTGCATACATGTTCTCTAGCCACAAATACATTACAGTGTGCTGCATTTGTTTGTGCTTAAAATATTGGCCACAAAAATTAGTTATAATGATGAAGTACTAATTATGGGGGCATGGTGGTGGGAAAAGTAAAAGTAATAGAGTAGAATATTTGTTATTTACTGTTGTGGACTGAATGTTTGTGTCCTCCCCAAATTCATATGTTGAAGCTCTAACCCTCAGAGTGCTTGTATTTAGAGGTGGGGCCTTTTTGAGGTAATTAGTTCTAAATGAAGTTATGTGGGTAGACTCTATGATAGGATTAGTGACATTGTATGAAGAGAAAGACACCAGAACTCTGTCTCTCTGTCATGTGAGGATACAAAAAGGCAGCCATATATGCAAGCCAGGAAGAGGGCTCTCACCAGAACAGATTCGTCTAGCACTTTGAATTTGGACTTCCAAGCCTCTAGACTGTGAGAAATAAATGTCTGTTGTTTAAGCCAACCAGTCTATGGTATTTTGTTCTGGCTGCCTGAGCTGATTAAGATATTTACTAGAGACTTAAACTATGGTAGGCAGACACAAACTGATGACTTAATTTTTTTATAATCTCCTTTACTGTTTAAAACAAACTGATATAGTGGGTGCTGCTATTAGTGCCGTTTTACAGATGAAGAAACTGAAACATAGGGAGATTAAGTAATTTGCCCAAGGTAACGCAGATAGTCAATGAAAGAAAGTCTGTTCGACCTCCAAACTATTAAATCAATCATAACATGCTGCTATCTCATGAATTTTTGCTATGCTGTTTTCAACTAAAATAAGAAGCCATTTCTAATAAATGACTTCCACAATTCAGAGTTATACATCTCAATTCAGCAGCACATAATAATGGAGAAAAAATGATAGATTTTATTGTTGAGTAAATAGTGTTATTTTAGAAAGCAAGAAACAACATTAAGGGTGTTATCATGGAATTAAAATTCTTTACGTATCATTCATCCATTGTTATAAGTGTGTATAGTAATATAGCTTTATATCCATTTATTATTTTATTCATTTAAAATATGTAAATAAAATATGTGAATAAAGAAGCACATATTGTTCTTATATAAGAAGGTCAATAACTAAACAGGAGTACAGATTATTTTTTAGATAACATATAGGTGCTGATGGTGATACAGCAAGGCAGTGGTGTAGAGGAAGAGAAAAAGTTGCTAAGTCTGAGAAGTCAGAGAGAGTTTCCAGAAAGGCATGACATTTAAACGGACATTGAACAATGAGGATCCTTTTGCAATCAGGTGATGTCTTAACTTGAAAATGTAGGACCTATTCAGGTTGCCAGTTGATAGATTATTAAAAATAATTTTTGCTGACTCATCACTATATGACTTGTCTAACACAGTCCAAAAGGAGGTTACAGCTGTGACATTGCTGTAGCAGTTTACATATATATATATACATATATATATATATATATATTAGACTCCTCAGTGCTTATGCCCATAAAATTTAAAAATTAGTATTATATATAATGTTGAACCATTCCTTATTTAAACAATGAGTAAACATGATCAATGAATGCATGGATGGATTACAACCAAAACACAGTCCCATCTACTTCTATCAAAAATTGTAATATACTAATGATGCTTTGATCAATTGTGTACTAATTCTAATTATAATGATAATCAATCAAGAGTGAAAATTATAACCCTTAGAGGCTTACAGTCATAAAAAATGAATATCTCTAAGAATTATACTTAAACTCTTGCATGCTCGGGTAATCAATTATATATTTTAAATGATATGCTATATTACATTTGCTTAAAATTAGGTGGGAGAGGGGCGCCTGGGTGGTGCAGTCGTTAAGCGTCTGCCTTCGGCTCAGGGCGTGATCCCGGCGTTTTGGGATCGAGCCCCACATCAGGCTCCTCCACTAGGAGACTGCTTCTTCCTCTCCCACTCCCCCTGCTTGTGTTCCCTCTCTCACTGGCTGTCTCCCTCTGTATAATAAATAAATAAATCTTTAAAAAAAAAATTAGGTGGGAGAATTTGAAATGGAAAAATAGGAAGAAAAGGTACAAAGCAAATATCCTATCTGGTAAAGAAGAGTTCATTTATGTATGTGTAAAAATGGATAATAGTAGCTAACAAAATACTTTGGTATTTAGATTTAATTGGCTCAATTTAAAAAAGTAATGTTAACAGTTGTGTTTGAAGATGGCAATATTTTCAATATGCTAGAAATTGCATTTTTGCATCTGTTTAAACATATAAAGGAAGATTTTTAAATGGAAACGAAATATGCTCAAGGGGGTACATAGATTTAAAAATTATTTTATCAATAGCACAAACAAAATCTTTTAATGTTACTTTTCTGAAAACTGAGGGATAATTTATGAGATAAACCAAGCTAAAATATGGCAATCAAGACATAATGAAAGGGGATATGTCAAGTTGAGAATACAAGGCAAAAAAGGGCAAGAACAAGTGTTTTGAGTAGAAAACTTTAAATATCACAATATGGTGCCCATTTTCTTTCTAAAACGAGATGCAGTGTGCCACAGTCTTGATGCAACTGTTTGAACTACTGGGTTGTAGTTTTATTACCTGCATTCATACATTTAGTCATTTCCATTAGGTATATTTTCTTAAGCTTCTTCTCCATTATACCTTACGTTGGTAAATGTCAGTAAGATCTAAATCTCAACATACATATATATAGAACATGAATGCTGAAGTTGTCTTCTGATTATACATTGTGTATCATTCAGGCTAATGGACTGCAGGAATTCTATGTCACTGTAGGTTGGAGTTGATGCATGAACTGTGTTAGACAGCAAGACAGAGTTGTTTTCAATGTAATCCTCAGGGAGTCCTTCAGAAAAGAGAAAACAATGATTTTGAAGGTTCATTTCAGTGCCAGCTGGCAGAGATCTTAAAGGTTATTCTGTTTTACCCATACTACATAGTTATTTAAATGTGTCTGTGCGCAACATATGAGAGGAGTGTGTATTTAGAAACACTGGAATTTTAAAGATGTGTTTACAGTGGCAGAAGAAGTGAAAAGCAGGAAACTATATGCTGAATACCTATTCTGGTTCTATTGCATTAGTATTCTACTTCTACAAATATTTGTTCTATTTTCATTAAAAGATTGCATATCATGCCTGAGATATTTAGCTCTATCCTAACTGGATGCCAAAGACCTACCTGGGCATCTTCTATTGTTTCTATTTTCTGCCAGATTAAATATTTATTATACGGGAGCAGTATTCTACAAGCCTAGATTTATTTTGGTTAGCATGGTTTGGACATGAGTAAAATGAGGTTGAAAAGATGGGGAATTCACTTAAAAAGAAGCAATCAATTGAAGAAATCAATTGTCGTGACTTTATTCAAGAAATAGTTCTCTAAAATTAATACAACCTCAGGATGATATTATATAACTTCAGACTTACTTCTGTTTAAAATTTTCAAATTTCATATAACCATAAGGAATAAGCAGATAAATAGCTCATTCTTAAATAAGAAATCTTCATTTTCTTCTCCTTTTTTTATTTTGTCAAACAATATTTTGGCTATTAACTAAGTAAAATTCATGTGAATATTCCCTTGGCAGAGACAGCTTTATGGACAAGGAACCAAATGAGATCTCACGGGGATCCATGCTTGGTTTAATGCTTTGTTGTTATCACTTAGAAAAAATAAATAAGGTGTGCCTGGGTGGCTCAGTCCGTTAAGTGAATGACTGTTGATTGTGGCTCGGGTCATGATCTCAGGGTCCTTAGATGGAGCCCTTCATGGAGCTCAGTGCTGGGCGTGGAGTCTGCTTAGGATTTTCCATCTCCCTTTCTCTGTGCACCTCCCCCACTGCTCCTGTGCTCTTTCTCTCTCTCTAAAATAAATAAATAAATAAATATTAAAGAATGGAAAATGAAAATATATTTTAAAAACTCTTGGTTTTATGAAACAAGTCTTGAAAGTTAGAATGCAGTCAAAATAAAGCACTGCTCTTTAAAAATGCTTAAAAATAGAAAAAATCATTCAGTGGACAATTTGAGAGATATTCCAATAATAATCTGCAAACAAATGCCATTGAGAATATAGTAATGAAATGGGATTAGTGCAAGGAATTGAGCATTGAATGTATGGGAGCTTAGGGAGGTAACTAAATGCAGCACAACTAGCCTTCTGTGGAGTTTCATTAAAGAGGTATACTGTCAAATCAATTATAAATGCCTACTAGAGAGAACTGACGTAAATACAGAACATCTATAATCTGGCTTGTCTTCTAACCCAGTGATTCTCACGCTTTCATGCATACAACAGTGTTCTTGGTAGCTGTTTTAAATTTAGTCACTCTGATTTATGAGATCTAGTATAAGGCCACAGCAATCATTTTTAGCAAACACCTTCCGGTGGGTCTAAATGAAGTTCATCCATGGACCAAACTTTGAAAAATACTGATCTATCATAGTATCCAGCTGTTTGAAGTTGACAGTTTATTTTCCATGCATTAAATAACCCAGTCATTAGGGTTTTTTTGTTTCTTGTTTCCTTATTTTCTATTAAAGACCTGGCTGCATAAGTTACACAATAAATGTTTTTAAAGAAATCAATATTTTTACCTCTGAGTTATACATTAGGTATTATGGAAAATTTTCCTTCAATGAGTGGGAAACCCAAAAAGCTTGAGTAAAAGACCTAAGTAAGTAATGTAATGGGAGAGCTATAGTTAAGTCTAACACAAATATCTGGAGAACTTATACCTCTGGGATGAAATTGTCCCCTGAATTTACAAATGACATCTTTTAAGATAAGCAGTATATGGACTAAAATAAGAAAATGAGTACAATAGTATTCGGAAGAAAGCTCGGTCATACTGCTAAGCAATTTTTTCCATTGTCTAAAAATAAGGCTGGCTTAATTTAATATGCAGTAATGTTATCAAAAAAGTGTGTTTAATACTTTGCATTTGTGAAGAAAGTAGCATTACTCAGATCAACATGAATATCAAGACTCATTTGGCTTTTTATATGTTAAGTGATTAACACAGTTTTATTTTGCAATCAAGCAAAACTGCTATAGAACCAGAAAATATTCACATGTGTGTGTGTCTTTTTCCTTCCTCAGCTTCTAATTTTAACCAACTGGGTTATTTTAAGTTATTCAACATTTGAAATGAAAAATTTGCTTTTTAATGGAGAATCTGCATTCATCATAAAGATAAAACAAAAAGTCCTTGGCAGAGGTTTTCTCCACAGAAGCAGGCTATTTCTGTACTGTATATTTAGCAAATTGTAAAAATACAAATTCCAGAAATTGTATCTCAAAACTTTAAAAACAAAAAGGGCATATATATATGAATCTATCTTTAGTTATTTTTATTACTGTTAAGTAATAAAAGTTTCAGGGATGATATTATAATTCCTGTGAAGTCAACAACTTGTGAAGATTTAATTTAAAGGGAAGTTAAGAAGATAGTAAACAACAAATGGAGTCAATGAAATGAGACAAATATTGTTCACTGTTTGTTTATTTGGGAAAAATAAATAAAGGGGATCGTGAGCTGTATCGGGTAGATATTCAGATAATGCGGTAAGGGAAAGAGAATAGTTGACATGTAATTTTAAAGTTGATGTCAATGTTATTGATAATATTGTTTCCTAAACTCATAAGATGCCGTGTTGATGAGGTAATGGGACAGAGTTTATTTGAATTACATTAGTCAGAACTTGAGAATAGCTTATTGGTTCAGTAACATTAACATTTTGCACTACTTGGGAGGAAGTGTCTTTTCTATAATAAAGCAATAAACTGTGAAAGCCACACATATTTTAATGAAAAATTATAAGCAGATTCAATTGACAGCAAATTGAATGTGAAGTAAAAAAGTATTCTGTATTATATTATCCTGATTAAAAATAGAATCAAACCAAATATGGATGTGATTATATGTTTTGATTCTAGTTGTAAATCTAATAACATTAAAAATAATGCTTCTCTAGTAAAATTCTTAGCTTGTGCTCCTTCATTACAAGTCAGACATGCGTATATTCAGTATCACTATGATTACAAAATATAAAATAAATACTTATAAAGTGTTTACTTCATTCTACAGAGGCCTATCAAAAATTTTAACTATGCCCTATGAAATAAATATTTAGTTCTGATTCTTCAGAGCTGAAGTAATTTCAATTCTTCCTTCGCTATGTGTCACGTTTCTACCCAATGAGAATAGATTATATGAGAACTTAAATAAAAAGTTATGTCTTAAATTTTTTAACACCAAGTAGTTCTTTGGCACATCAACACTGCCTTGGTTCTGTTTATGTTTTTGCTTTCCATAGCAGATGGGTAGTTACCTACTAGAAAGACAAAGCTATACTCTTGTTACTATTTTCATGATTATTTATTAACTAAACTCCAGGCATGATTTGGATTTCACCAGTTTTGCCATTATGGGGTTTTTTCCCCCTATATTCCAATCCAAGGTAACTCTAGGATGTTTTTAAAATTGCATAAATTCTAAAAATTGTATCCTTTCTCTTGTAATCTTTTCTCCCACTTTGTTTATCTAAGTGTTTTTTTCTGGGTTCAACTGTAGTAAACATGTTCTAATGTGCTATCCTCCCAAGAAACCATCATACCTTTGATAGAGCACAGCAAATTATCCACAATTTCTATCTTCACAGACTATTTTCACCTTCAAAACCATGGGTTTTTGGTATGTCACAAGGTCCTTCTGTATAAATATTGTGTCTCTTTTTTAGAAATGCTCTTTTCTCACAGCTTCAAATCTTACACATCTATTTATTTGCAAATCTTTTTTAGCAAACCGTAACTTCTAAACTGAATTCTAAGTTGCATGTTTCCAACTTTTGGTCTGGAATTTCATCTTGCATATTCCATCAATATTTAAACTCAAACTCTTCAATTAATTTTCCTCTTAACACTAACCTCTTATTTCTGTCAATGGATCAATTTCTCCAAACTTAAAAACTTAAAAACATTTCAGTAAGTATTTATTAAAAAATGTTTCTTGTAATTCTTTAAATTTCTATTGACTCCACTAACTCATTACTTTTGATTTTATTGCCAGATATTTCTAAACACCTCCCAACCTGCCTCTCTTTACCAAAGCATTCTTCCATGGTTCTCTACAGTTGCCAGAATGCTTTTTCACAAACTTTATTTTTTAGATTGTTCCTCTATTCAAAAGGTTGAAGGATTTTCCCTTACTTATGGGATAAAAATCTCAACTTGTAATACTGGCACATAACTGCTCCCCATCCCCAGAATGTGACTACAATTTCTGTACCAGTACTGTCCAGCTGCATTCATTATTCTACTCCATTATGTGTGTGTGTATATAGATAGATAGATAGATAGATAGATAGATAGATAGATATAGATATAGATATATGGATATATACATTATGTGTATATAAAGTATATATGGAGAGAGAGAGAATGTCAAGGTCAATGCTTGTGAGAGACTGTCTTCTGGAATGAGGGGTTAAGGACCTCAGTGAAACTGTTCTCCCAAAAAAGCAATGAAAATACTGAGAAAACAATTTTTCTAAAAAACATTTTAGAATTCTGGAAATTAACCAAATTCACAGTTTAAATAGAAAGCATCTACTCATGAAATACTGGTGGACATTAGTAAGCACAGCATGACTATGTCATTTTGATTTAGAGCTATTCTCATTCTCCCTCACTGCCCAGCTCACTAGCATGGTAGGCATGAAAGCCCATAGACTTAAGAGCCAATAGGAATGACTAATATCTTTTGAAGCTGTTGAAAACCCCATCCCAGAACATAGTCTATATTTTGAAAAAAATAAAAAGGTTTCTGGAAAATCTCTATTTCCAGAACTTTGTAGCTATCTGATTTAACTTGGGACTCAGCTCTCTAAACAAACAAACAAACAAACAAACAAACAAACACAAACTCCCAAAACAATAACAACACAAAGCAAAAACAAAAAACTCTATTCCCAAGAAATACTGAAAGTTATAGGATTTTGCTGAAAACATCACCTAAGTCTCTTAGTACAGTTGGAGTTGACAAAAACTGACTAGAAATTTAAAAGAAACTACTAAATTGTTTATCTTTTCTACAGTTTTGCCTTTTCAAACTGTTTTCTTTCATTTGGAAGTTAAGCATTTAAGATTTATCTATGCCTTTGCGTGTCTTGATAACTCATTCCTTCTTATCACTGCATAGTATTTCAGTACTTCATCATTTGTCATGTTTGTTTTAATTTAACTATTGAAGGATGTCTTGGGTGCTTCCAAGCTGGGCAATTATGAAATAGCTGCTATAAAAATCCACACGTAGGTTTTTGTGTGCATATACATTTTCAAATCAGTTGGGTAAATATCTAGGAGTGTAATTGCTATGGTAAGACTATGTTTAGCTTTGTAAGAAACTGCCACACTGTCTTCAAAATAGCTGTGCCATTTTGCAGCCCACCAGCAGTACGTGAGAGTTCCTGTGACTACACATCCTCACCAGCAGTTGGTTTTGTCAGTTTTTTTGGCTTTCAGCCATTCTAACAGGTGTGTAGTAGTATCTTATTATTGCTTTTATTTGCACTTCTTTAATACAAATAATACAAATACATTATTTGTGGATCGTCTCATATGCTATCTGTATTTCTTTTTTTAGTAAGGTGTCTATTCAGCTCTTTTGCCCTTTTCTAGCTGGATTTTGTGAAAAAAGGAATAAAGCCTCCTCCACCCTGAAATCTATCAACATCCAAATCCCTAGAACTATATTACATTCAACAGAAAAAAAGGATTTTATACATGTGATTAAATTAAGAATCTTGAGATGGAAAGATTAACCTGGATTATCTGGATATGCTCATTGTAATCTCAGGGGACCTTAAAAAGGGGAAGCAGGAGAATCAGAGTCAAAGAAAGAGTTGTGGTGATGGAAACAAAGTTGGGAGTGACTTGGGACCAGGAACAGCCTTTAGAAGGTGGATAAGGCAAAGAAAGAGATTCTACCATACATCTTCCCAAACAGTGCATACCTGCTAATTTTTTTTTTTGAACTTTTGACTTGCAGAACTTAAGATAATAAATTTGTATAGTTCTGAGCCATGCAATTTGTGGTAATTTGTTACAATAAATACAAGAAACCAATGCACATTCTTTATTTTCTTACTGTTGAGTTATGATTTCTTTGTATCTTCATTAAACATGGATTTTGTAAATATTTTTTCTGGTCAGGGTTTTTTTTTCTTCATTCTCTTAACAGTGTATTTTTAATTGTAATAAACTATAAGCTATTTTTATCACGGATCTTGATATTGGTGTCATGTCTAAAAACTCATTACCAAACCAAATCACAGGAATTTTCCCTATTTTTTTCTCCTATAACTTTTACATTTGTTCCATTTCATCTAGTTCTATAATCAATTTTGACATAATATGTGTGTAACATGTAAGGTATAGGGCTGAATTCATATTTTTGCATGTGGACATCTAATTGTTCTACCATCATTTGAACAGACTTTCCTTTCTCCTTTAAATTGCTTTTGTGCCTTCATCAAAAATCAGTTGACTGTATTTTTTGGGTCAATTTCTGGGCTCTTTATTCTGCTCCATTGATCTATGTATCTGTTCTTTTACCAACATGATGCTGTCTTGATTACCATAACTTTATAGTAGATATTGAAATAGGGTAGTGTGAGTCCTCCACTTTGATTTTCCTAGGACTGTGTTGGCTATGTGAAGTCCTTTGCTTTTCTGTATAGCTTTTAGAATTAATTTGTCAATATCAACAAAGTAGCTTGCTGAGATTAAAAGTATTGTGTTGGATTTTTATATTACGTTGAGAAGAATTGACATCTTAACAGCATAGATTATGAACAGATAATTTCTTTCCATCTACTTAGATCTTTGATTACTTTTATCTATTTTTTAGTTTAGTGCACATAAACCCTGTTTTTGCTACATTTATACTTAAATGCTTCATTTGGAGGATATGATTATAAATGGTATTTTTAATTAAAAATTCCAGTAGTTTTTTTACTGATGTATAGGAGAGTTATTGACCTTTTAATATTTGTATTGATCTTGTATACTGCAAACTCATAATACTTATTTATTAGTTCTAGGAGGTTTTATGCAGATTCTTTTGTGTTATCTACATAGGCAATCATGTCACCTCTATATAAAGACAGTTTCCATTTTTTCTTTGCAATTAATGTATGTGTTATTTGTTTTTTTTATTATACTATCTAAATTTCTAGTATAATGTTGATTTGGAATGGTGAGAGAGGACAGCCTTGCCTTGTGCCTGATATCAGGAGGAAAAATGTCTAGTCTCTCACCATTAAGTATAATATCAGTTTAAGACTGTTTGTAGATCTTCATTATTAAGTCAGGAAAGTTCCACCCTATTTCTAGTTAGCTAGAATTTTTATCCTGAATGGATGTTGGAATTTTTCAGATGCTTTTTTTTGAGTCAATTGAAATATCATATGGTATTCTTTTCTTAGCATATAGATATGGTTTATTACTTTTATTGATTTTTTGATGTCACATCAGGCTTGCATAGTTGGCATAAATTTCACTTGGTCACATAATAAATCATGGAGTAAGTCCTACAGATATGAGATTAGTCAGAATGACTCCTCTTTCATTTCTAATATTTGTAGTTTGTGTCTTTCTTTCTTGCTTAACATGTCTAGATGCTTTCCAATTTTATTGATTTTTTTCAAATAACCAACTTTTAGTTTGTTGATGTTCTCTATTGCTTTCTTGTTTTAGCTCTAATTTTTATTATTTCCTTCCTTCTGCTTGTTGTAGAGTTAATCAGCATTTCTTTCTGTACACTTCTTTTTTTTTTTAAGATTTTATTTATTTATTTGACAGAGAGAGATAGCCAGTGAGAGAGGGAACACAAGCAGGGGGGGAGGGAGAGGAAGAAGCAGGCTCCCAGGACTCTGTAATCATGCCCTGAGCCGAAGGCAGACGCTTAATGACTGAGCCACCCAGGCGCCCCTCATTCTGTACATTTCTAAGTGCAAGTTTAGGTTATTGACTTTTAGATCTATCTAATATATGCATTAATGCTATACATTTCCCTCTCAGCATTGCTTTTGCTGCATCCCACAATTTTTGATAGCATGTATTTTCATTTTATTTAATTCAATACATTTTTAAAAATTTCTCTTGAGGGTTTTTTGTTTTGTTTTTGTTTTTGTTTTTTTTGGTCCATGTGCTACAGAGAAGTACATTTTTTTGATTTCCAAGTATTTAGGGATATTCCAGCTATTTTTATGCTATTAATCTCTACCTGAAATCCAGTGTGATCTGAGAATATACTTTGTAGGATTTCAATTTATTTTTAATTTGTTAAGGTGGATCATCCAGCCCAAAATGTGGTCTGCACTGACAAATGTTCCAAGTGATCTTGAGAAAAATGTGTATTCTCCTGTTGCTGGATGGAGTATTCCATAAATGTCAATTGGATAAAATTGATTGATTTGTGCAGTTCGGTTCATCTATCTTTATCGATTTCCTGCTTGCTTGACCTATCAATTACTGACAGAGAGGTTTTAAAGTTTCTTCTTATTATAGCAGATTAGTTTGTTTCTCCTTGCGGTTTCATCAGTTTATTCCACGTGTGTTTTATTGTTTTGTTGTTAAATACAAAGATATTAAGGTTGTTATGTCCTCTTGAGGAATAGATTTCTTTATCATTATGTAATGCCCCTTTATCCATGAAAATATCCCCTGTTCTTATGTCTGATTTCTATAAAATTAATATATGTTGCTCCAGCTTTCTTTTGACTGGTGTCATCCCTCTCTTTAATTTTGACCATCTGTGCCTTTATATTTAAAGTAGATTGCACAAAGACCACATATAGCTGTGCCTTGTTCTCAAAATGCTCAGTGAAATGAAACCATGCACACAAAATTTACAGAAAGTATGACAACTATGTCTCACCGAATAAGGAACTTCACAAAAAGATAGAAATAATAATAATAAAACAAAAATAATTATTATGATTTTAAACAATAATGATTTCATTATAATAATAATGAAGAAGAAAATAGAAATTCTGAAGCTGCACAGTACTATAACTGAAATGAAAAACTTACTAGAGAGATACAACAATGGATTAGCTGGAAGAAAAACATAACTAATGAACTTGAACATAGATTGAGGGAGATAATCCAAGCTGAGGAACAAAAAAACCCAAAGAATTAAGAAAAATGAATAGTTTAAATGTGAGAGGGAAAACATCAAGCATGCACATATGAATAAAGAAGGAACCAGAAAAGTATAGTGGTAAATCAGCAAGAAACAATATTAGAAGAAATTATGTAAATAAAATCTTTAAAAAAAAAAGGCAAAAGGGGTGCCTGGGTGGCTCAGTTAAGTGCCCTACTCTTGGTTTCAGCTCAGGTCATGATCTCTCAGATCCAGCCCCACGTCAGATTCTATGCTCAATGCAGTCTGCTTCGGATTCTACCTCTCCTTCTCACTCTCGCTCTCTCTCTCTCTGTCTCTCTTTCTCAAATAAATACATACAATCTAAAAAAATAAATCATGAATGAAATATCCCCAAATTTAATAAAAAATACTTAATCTAAACATATGAGAAGCTCAACAAACTCCGAGTAGAATAACCTCAAAAAGATCCCCACCTAGACACTTCTTCATCAACCTCATGAAACTCTCTAAAGATGAAGAGAAAAGCTTGAAGGCATAAAGAGAAAAATTGCTTATCACATAGAAGGATTCTCTATAAGATCGGCAGCTGACCCATCTGAAACCATGGGGGCCAGAGGGCAATAGGAATATGTATTCAAGTTTTGACAGAAAAAGACTGTCAACCAAGAATTCTATATCTTATAAAACTATCCTTTATAAGTAAAGAGAAATTCAGGCATCCTCAACTAAGCAGAGACTGGGAGAAGTGATTTTATACATATTCTCTCTATATATTTTTATATATCTGTATGTATTCTCTTGTTTTTTGATAATAATCCAAATATATATAATAAAATACTATTCAGAAAAGGTGGAGAAAAGCTACAGATATATGCTATGCCATGAATGAATCTCAAAAACATTTTAGTGAAAGAAAACAAACATGTTCAGGGGCCCTGGGTGGCTCAGTTGATTAAGAGTCTGCTTTCAGCTCAGGTTATGATCCCAGGGTCCTGGGATGGAGCTCTGTGTCAGGCTCCTTGCTCAGCAGGGAGCCTGTTTCTCCCTCTCCTTCTGCTGCTTCCCCTACATGTGCTCTCTCTCTATCTCTCTGTCAAATAAATAAATAAAATTAAAAGAATGACAACAACAAAAAGAAAGAAAACAAACATGTTCAGTGAAAAAGTGCAAACACAAGGGGTGACGTATTTTATTATTCAACTTATATATACAGAAATATACAGAAAAGATGCAGTTATAGAGACAGCAGGTAGATCAGTGGTTACCCAGAGAGAGGGGAGGGAAGAAGAAGGATAAATAGCACGTACACATAAAAAATACACATTCATTTTGGGGTGATAACATGTTCTAAAATGGATTTATTGTGATGGTTTCACAATAATTGACTTAATGCATTTACAAAAAATCATTGAATTGATTGAAATCATTTGAAAAGAATAAATTATATGATATGCAAAACATGACTCAGAAGACTTATTAAAATAAAACAAGGGGGAGGAAGAAGGAACTATGCAAGAAACTGAGCATACAAAGATGAGTAAAACACTCTCACCACCTTTATTAGCTCCCAGCTTAGTTAATCAAGTGAGAGAGACAAGGTCGGTAGAAAACGTTCCCCACTACCACCAAAAATAGAAAAGAAAAGAAAAATGATCCACTAATGGATTCCAGTACAATTTTCTGTTTAAGAAATAAAGTTAGTATTAGGGTTGCAGATTGTCATGTTTGAGGAACTGAAAGTTCCTCCTATTTATCCTGTTGAAAACTATAGTATGATGTGGGGGTAGTGAGAAGTGAAAGTCAGTTGACAATTTTGAAACTGAAATCTTTTCTGCAATGTGTACAATCTATTATAACAGATCAAGACTGAATACTTGCAGTAATGAATATAAGACATGACATTTAACTGAACTAAAGCAATGGCAGGGATGACCCTAAGCAGCAGTAAGAAACAAGTGATATTTAAGAGATATACACTTGCTAAGATTTAGCATAAAGCAACTTGATAATTTCCTAAGTGCACATGTAAGGAATTTTATCATGTGCAAGCCTCTAAAGCAAAATGATTCTGGACAAAACTAAATTTGCAATGGTGCTTATTTTTAGATTATGATTCAAGGATGAAAGCTTATACAAAAAGTGTAAGTGTGTTGTTTATATTCAACTTTGCAGTGTAGACTACAATACCTTCTTCTAAATTACAGTGATGGTTGATACTGCTTAGAAGTGGAGCAGTGTGTATAAACAGTATCTTCCACAGAAAAACTTCTACTAATCAACACTTAAATATAAGGGACGTGAAGTTAGAGATTTTCATCTATTTTATTTACTTCTGTATCTACAACACTGAGAACATTGTACATAGTAGACACAAATTACGTTTTTGTTGAGTAAGTGGATATACACAAGGAGTAAGGGAAAAACTTCTTAAGAAGGAATTTTGTAACCAAAGTTACCAAGGTTGAAAGGAATAGTTTGAACTGAGATACACAAATTGAAACTACATTTCCTGGGAATTGGTAATAGAATTAACCAGAAGGGGTCAGTACCATTCTACCTTGGACCCAAGCATAATAAACTAGATCTAAACAAATAGCACTTTACACTCCCTTCAAGAAGAAGCAAAGAGGAATTTAAGTATCTAATTAGATAAAATGTCCTGATATCACTTACAGAAACTCAGTGACTCCTATAACTGTAGTAGTAGTGAAGACAAATAATTTAGTGAGACTCTGTGAAATAAGGCATCGGGCCTATGAGTAAAGCACTTGGGTAGCAACCTTGTCATTGCCTGAAGGCAACCAACTCATTTGAAATTTTAGGAGAAGGTGTGTGAAGGTTTTTAAAATCTAACCTTTCTATGCTTATCTACATGTTTTATTATCACAGTTCTCATGATGATTTGTTGAGACTTGCTATGGGCTAGGAACTATCTTAGTTGCTCTCCAACATATCTAACATAATGTCAGGGACAAGCTGTAAGGTTTATTATGAGGACGAGGATATTGAGGAGTTACAGACAGTAAGTGGAAAGATCTAAGCTCCAGGATGGCAGAGATTTTCTCTATTTCATTCAGTGCTGTTTTCTCAGTGCTACATTAAGGTGAATGTTATAGGCTGAATTATGATACCCACTGACTTGTATGTTGAAGCTCAAACCCCTAGTATCGCAGAATGTGACTGTATTTGGAGATAGGGCCTTTCAACAGGTGATAGGTTAAGAACCAGGCATTAGGGTGGGCCCTAGTGCAATTTGACTGGTGTTCTTCCAGAAGAGAAAATTGGACCCACAGAGAGATACCAGTGGTGCTCCTGCATAGAAGACCCCAGAGTGCAAACACCCAGAAGAAAGACCATGTGGGGACTACAGTAAGAGGGTGCTCGTCTGCAAGGCAAGGGGAGACCTCAGAAGAAACCAGCCCTGCTAACACTTTGATCTTGGACTTCTAGTCTCCGGAAGTGTGAGAAATACACTTCTGTTGTTCTGCTACGCAGTGTGTGGTACTTTGTTATGGCAGCCCTAGCAAACTTAGTGCTCACAATTATCTGCTGTATAAATTAAATATTTTCTCAAGTTTCAGAAACTCTAGTGTGTCTGTGGTAGTCTGAAGTTAGACTCCGAGTTGTTACACTTACCACTAGAACCTTCTGCCTTTTATGTTACTGCACCAGACAGATTCTTTAAGGGAATTCAAAATTAGGCATCTTCAATTTCGAATTTCTTTTGCCACAGGGATTTTTCATCAATTTATAAAAAGCTCGCATTTTTTTGTAGTCTACATGTTTGAAATCACCTTTTCATGACGCTAAGAACTTGATCATAGGGCCAATTGCAAGACATGTGTTCAAGCAAATGTAGCATTGATTCTTCGAGGTTCCCAAGAACTAAGGAATATTCCCTTCAACCTAAGAAATCAGCAAGCAAAGCATAGATAAAATTAAACTAAGCAAATAGATAGATCCATAGAAAATAAAAGATAAATTTCTATATGGTGTTGACACAACTGAAATGTTGAGACACTTTCTCAACCACAAAAATATACATGTCTTAAAGTATTCAAGGAAATAAATGTTAGTGTCTTTCTCATTTCCTTCCCTGAATGCAACTCTGAGAGACCAGAAGACTTGATGGGCCAGACCTCAAATCTGACTCTGCAGATATCTTATGGTTTAACAGCAGGTCTACTCCATCTGTGCCACAGAATTACCTTGATTCACTGGGAACATGGAATGTGATTGGATAACTCAACTAAAGAATGCAGGGAAGAAAACAGCTAAACTTATAGGGACAGAGACAGGCATAGTTGAACAAGATACACAGGTAGGCTGGGTGGCAGAAACAATCAAAATAAATGAAATAAAATAACTGACATAAAGTACACAGTGGCATTGCCTGAATTTATTCCTAAAGTAGCAGATTTTATTTTATTTTTTTCCACATGAAGAATTAAAGCTCAACTCATATATTCTTTAGGAGATGGCTGCAGGCCATAGTCATTGTTTATTTCCAGTTGTGAATGGCAATCTTCCTTTTGATACTGCATTCAGTCCACATCAGGGATTTCTTATAGGTGAGGTATTTAATAGTAATGGGTAGGTCCTTGCAAATGTAAATATCTTCTTAAATGTGACTACCGAATAGTACTTAGGTTGAAGTAGTTAACAACCTTCTCTTCCTAAAAATTGCGTTCCATTGCTTTAGGAGCTTATAATCCAAAAGTTCATGACCAATAAAATCTTTCACTGATGGAAGAATCTGTGTGTGTATTGGAGGGGTGCATGTGTGGTACATGTGCAAGTGTGTGTATGTATGTGTGTGTCTTCTTAGATTCTGTTAGCAGCCTACTTGTTCTGAGGGGATGGAACAGCCTTGTGATTCCTATAAATAGCCAGCTTGCCAAAACCTCAGATTCTATTATTAGCGATTAGATAGATAAGAACTAATCAGGATTCACTATTCTAATTGCACTGCATCTGTGTTCTTCAAAGCCCCCTGCAATTTTGTCTTTTAAGAGTGAAAAATGGGAAACACAAAATCTACCACTCTTATTTTGTACAATTTTGTCAAAATTATGATTTAATAGCAATAGAATTTTCAACGGCTAGGCAATTTCCCCTGTTTTTATCCCAAAGTCACATCAAGTGAACCTAGGTCCATGATGAATGTCTACATTAAAGCTATCATTGCTAATAGTATTCCATATCATTTGTCTTTGGTTCCGTGGGACCAAATTACAATCACCACATGACTGTAGCTTATCTTGTGATTAATGATGGTTTTACTAAGTCACTGACAGTGAAGCTTCTGGGAGGAAAATGGTAATATGGTTTGAAATTTTAAATTGCACATTTAAACAATCATTACCTGGTTTTCAAAGAGATGGTTAATTTGTGCATGATAGGGGGTAAAAATCTAGTCCTTTTAGCCACTGGAAAGAATTCTCAAGACAATTATTCCAATGTTTAAATGCCATAAGATGCTATAAATAACAAAATGTTCCAAAGAAAATGCAAACATCTCTTAGAAAGGATGCTGAGTTTTTCAGATGGATGAAATTTTAATATCCAAAAAAGTGCAGAGACTAAAAAATACCCCTATAGAAAATAAGGTTGGGTAATATATTGAAGAGTAATCTGTATGATGTATTGTAGGTTCGAAAACTGCTCTGCACCATTTCTCTGAGAGTCATCGGTGCACATCTAAGTCATTAGTGAAGGAATATTATCAGCATCCATTGGACTTTTGATATTTTCTTTTAAATTACCTCAGTCTCAAAACTCATATGAACTTACATTATTACTGCTGGGACTAATTGGCATTGGTTCAGTTTAAGCAAAGAGAGATTTTTAAATTCATTTTGCTTCAGGAAATAGATAGCCAATATCAGGAAAAGATGTTTTGATTGCAACTTTATCTCTTTTCCTACATAAAATTCAAAACCTTTTTTGCAATAGTAGCTCCAGTTAAGTTCCATGATAATAGACAATTTGCAACTCAAATGCCCATAAAATAACCTCAAAACACTGAAGATAAGTCATAAATGGTTTTGTCCTCCTATAGTTTGGTAAAAATAGAACAGAGGAATCAGAAACTCCATTTCTAGCCCTTCTACAAGTCAATTGACCGTATCTTCTATGATTGAAATAGTCAAAATATGTCCATCTTTCAAAAGCCCATAATCATCCAAGTGACTGCAACCCTAACAATGGCAGCTCAGATTGTTATTTTATTTCTGTGCTTTTCATGCTATGTTACCTCCAGAAAAATACTTTTTTCTAGTAGTGTGTTGAACTTCTATGTGTACTTAGGCTGAAATATTTCATCTATTGCTGATATCATATTGTCTGAAAGAATGAGTGTCCAAGAATTGATATTCTCTTGACATTATTGTTTTCTATATAAAGGGTGTATGATGATGGCTTCTGTTTTTAGTGAGAGTCATCAAAATGTTGGAGGCTGCATTGTTTAATCTGGGCAAGTGATCAATCCTACTTGTGCTCACTCTGCTGTTTAGAAGACTAATTATTGTAGCAATTTTAGATGATTTTAATGTTCTAAGAGAGCTTAATGAAGACCGTTAAACATTTATTAGAAACATATTTGCCTCTATGAACCTCTAAAACAAGAACATTACTGCAGTTTAACCATTTATTTCTTAGTGCTGTGTTAACATTAATTGTTGGTGCTTATAAACCTATTTAATTTTCTTGATTAACATAATAATTTAATGTGTTATTACAAATAAAGAAGATGGAATTAATGATGTAGTCTGTATGAGTGATGACAAATAAGTCTATGCTCTATTTCCTAAAAAGACCAAGTTAAAGAGACATTTGAAGATTATCCCCCAAAATAAAGCTATTCAAAACAAGTAAAATTAAAAAAAAAGGAAAATCATCTATTAAAGAACCATCACTGGCATAATAGCATGATGAGGTCTGTGGACTCACTTCCCGGTAGAATAAGCGAGAAATTACACACACAGGCGTGCACACACACACACACACAACAAAATAAACAAATAAGACCACAACCATTAAAGTATGTAGAAGTAGTGTTTAAGTTATATATTTATTCAAGAAAACAAATTAAAATTCAGCAATTCAGTAATTTAGATGAAAGAAAACACCACTGGAGATTTGCAGAGCCAAGACCTCAGGACTCCCTCTACTCTGATCTTCTGGTTGGAGGTCTACCTTCCCAGAGCGTCAAAATGTCTGCATTTTTCATATTGCCCTACAAATAACTTAGTAATAGTACTAGGCAGGAGGTGGAGGCTCTCTCTTATTTTGGCCTAGCCCACACTGGTGGGAGGATTTCTGTCTTAAGTTTGGGACTCCAGTCATCCTTTTCTAGGTACATAAAGCAATGGTTCCATGTTGGAGAGGCAAGCTGAAAAGACCTCATGTTATTCTCCCTTCCACCTAACACTGAGTTCCTAGAGCAGAGATGACATGAAGAGAGAAATCCAGAGATGTGGCTTAAATTATTTTTGTGAGGGTGAAGGGAGAGAAAATCATAAAGGAGCTCTGTGTCTCTTCCAAAATAACAAACTACATTTGCCATAGGATGGGAGAAATTAAAGCTAAGTGTGCTGTCAAAAGCAGTAGAGGGTATAGTGAAAGGAAATTGGGAGGAGATTCACAAATTCATTAAAGATTTAGGTTAAACTTTGCTGGCTCATTTTCCAAAGAGAATTGGGAGAGAAACAGCTAGAAGGCGCCTTCCTGGGATCAGAACAATATCAAAAACTGATATTTGTAACCATTTCTTCAAAGAAACTTGAATTTAAAAAAAAAAGAAAGAAAGAAAAGAAAAGAAAATTGTAAAGCAATGAGCTAGCCAGTAGCGGATTTAAACCATGAGGGTCTCAATTAGTGGATCTCAACAGCAATTGATGGATCTCAACATTGTCCAAAGAAAGAGATAGTCAAAGGAAGCCTTGCAAAAACAATTGTTATTTCCAAGGTGACTTGGGGTACTCTTTAGGTACATTATCAAAGACTTAAAACTAAGGAAATGAAATAGACTACTAAAATATACAGCCAGTCCGTAAACCAATAAACAAGCAAAAATAATAAGCCTGAAGTCAGAGAGTACCTAGAGTTGCTACTGTATATTATGTAAAATATCCAATTTCCAACAAATTTCTGAAATCCAAAGAAATAAGAAAGTGACTCATACACCAGAAAACAAACATGTAACAGAAACTATGAGTGTGACCAAATGCAGTATTTAAGAACAACAACAACAAAAGATTTTGAAGTATACATTATAAACACATTATAAAATATTTACGAAAATAAAGGAAAATATGATTAAAGAAAAAGTTATGACAATAAAGAGAGATTATTATAAAAAAATCAAATGGAAATTCTGCAATTGAAAAGTACAATGACTATCATGAAAGCTGCATAAGAGGGGCTCAACAATAATTTGAACTGGCAGAAGAAAGATTCAGTGAAATTGAAAATAGATCAATAGAGATGATGCAAGCTGAAAAAGAAATATTAAAAAAAAGAAAAAAAAAACTTCAGAGAAAGGTGAGCACCACTAATCACTACAACAAATGTGCAATGGGAACACTAAAAGTATAGGAAAGAGAGAAAGAAGCAAAAAAAATTTTTCAGAGAAATGACTGAAAACTGTCAAAATTTATTGTCAAACAATAATCTGTTCATCCAAGAAGCCTGATAACCTCCAATCAAGATGAATGCAAAGAGATCCACAAACAGACACATATAAAAATACCAAAAACCAAAGATGAGAAAATCTGGAAGACAGTAAAAGAAAAATGACTTCTCACTTATAAGGGAACACTGACGAGATTAACAGAGTCATCATCAGAAAATATGAAGAGTAGAAAGCAGAAGTTTAACATATTCAGAGCGCTCACAGAACAACAACAAAAAACTCCCAAGATTTGTTACTAGCTGACTTAAAAGAAATACTAAAGGAAATTCTTCAGACTAAAGGGGATTGACCCCCAGATAGTATTCTGAATCCACATTGAAAATAAAAAATAGCACTAAAAAAGGTAATTATGTAACCATAAAATACAGTATAAGTGCATATTTTTTTGCTTTTCTTTTCTTACATTGATTTAGAAAGCAATTGAATGGGATAATATGTACGTAATGTTTTGTTGGGTGTGTATCATGAAATGTAATATATTTGCCAATAATAGCACAAAGGTGGTGTTTGCAAATAAGTATTGAACTAAGAAAATGATTACAGATAGTATCTTGAATACACAGAACAAATGAAGAGAAATAGAAATGAAAAATAAGAAGGTTACTATAACAAAAGCTACACATAAAAAAAGAACAAACTATTCTTTCTTGAAATTTTTTGCTGATTATACATATTTATTGAATATATAGTAAAACTTCTTGGTTTCATTAGCAATATAGATATTGCTTTGGTAACCATATGGATTAAATTAGACCAAACTAATGAAACTTAAAGACATTGTTAATTCACTTAAATATCAAACAATTCATTAAAAATGCTATTTTATATGTTGACAACACAGATTTCTATTGTTAGAATAATCACTACATTAAAAAACCCAAAACTTAAAATTGCATCTGTGAAGATCCACAAACTGAAACAAGCTCTTCTAACAAATGATTTTGACTAACAAAATATATAATATATAAACTAAGAGTAGTGTGTAGTTTACCTCTGCAAACCCTATGGATTTTAGCAGTTTAACTCTGGTTTGAAGCCTATGTAATACCTTTCAGATATATGCCATAATCAGTACTTATTGATCTTAACATTAAATGAATAATGGCAAGAATTCCTCTTTCACATAGGCGAATTGACATTGTAACTGAGCCAAGAGTGAGAAAGTTTAGGTATTATCATGGAGTCATCTATCTCTTTGTTCAGCTCCTAAATGGATTTATTAAACCATCTCATAAATATGAAAATGTGTAATATTTTAAACCATAACCAGGTGAGTAGAGTTCCTGGGAAATACTTCCAAATATGTAGCCATTATTACGTTAGAAATAAGTTTAATATGACCCAGATAAGTCTATCATTGATGTATTTTTAGTTCATGTAGAAAAGATTTCTCAATGTATCTATTCATTGCTTTTCAAAGCAATTTCTCAAGAAAATTCTTTTAAAATATTAAAGAATGAAAGGTCAGAATCTCAAAGTCTTGATTTTTTTGTAGATGTTATAATTACTGAAATATTTTTGGAAACTGTCACTCTGACATTCAAAGCAGAAAAAGAAATAGAAGGTAGAAGAGAATCTTGAGAAAGACTACGCTATTCAATGTGTCTTCCTGAGTCAACAGAGTTGTAATTAGAAGTTGAACTACATCTCAAATATAGAGTACCTTACACATTTTGTAGGTGTTTGGTGTATATTTGATGATAAGGAAGATATCTCACTTCCACATTTTGAAAGCAATGAATAAAACAGAAGATGCAGCATAACTGTAATTGAGTTAAAATTCATACCTGAGATTCTCATAGGGAAAATGTCCTTCACCAGCTTTAGATTGAAATGCCAATGTGATTTTATTGTTCCCGACTTTCTTCTGCTTTCATCTAAAAGTTGTCTTTAAGAGATGCCACTCATGGGGGTATGAAGAAGCCTAGATCACAAGAGAGAATCAATATGAGGTCATCCCTAAGAGCAAAATGCTTTAGGTCTCTTCTCCCTGCATTCCCTTTAAAGCTCCTTTTTTTCTGTTTTTCATGTCATTATGACTTTGATATATCTATCAACTGCCTTCTTTTCCTAAATGCTTACCTGATTAAACTCCATAAGAGGAATGTGTTTGCAACATATAAATATGATGGACATATATATACATATATATTGGACACTCAATTCAGCTGCCTTTTTCTGCCAGTCTTTTTGTTGTTGTTGTTGTTGTTGTTAAAACCTTTATAATGTGACACTACCTGTCTGCTGCCAGCCCTTGAAAGAGGTCTTTTTTCAGGAAAGAGGCGTCTACCACATTGTAACCATCTTTAACCACATTATTTATTCATTTAAAAAAATCAATATAAAATCTTATAACATTGAAACCAGAGATTATGGGTATTCACAACTACTTTCTAAGGCTCTATTTTTTAAATCTAATATGGGTAATTTTCTTAAAAAAGAGAGAAGCTTTATTATATTGAGATAGATCAGAGAGAGGCATTATTAACTAAAACAGGAAATGAAAAATGTTAGCTAGCACTTTGTTATGGAGACTATTAGTACCAAATGTCATGGGAATTACAAATCAAAGTTGTTTCTTTAAAGAGAAAAAAAATGAAAAAATAACTTTCAGTGATATCTGGCATCATCTTCAACACATAATCAATTTGAGGAAGACTTTATGCTAGTCTATTCATGAAGATTCTTTGATTATATAATAAAATTAGTAATTTGGAGATATGAATAACCATTTAAAGATTTCAGGCTATTTGTGTCCTCATGGATAGATTTGCGCCTTTGATAGGGTTGTCATGATTAAGGGCAAGCTTTAGGGAGATTTTTCTCTCATAGGTTTGGGGAAATCAACCAGAAAGTAAAAAAAAGATTGGAGAATACATAAATAATGATCACGTAAGCAATATCTACGATGTGTCTGGCATATTGAAAAAGCAAAAACTAAGGAGGCAGAAAAGTAAATTATGGAGATGGTATGAATTTGCACCTATACACTGAGGTGAGCAAAAGATGTCCAATTAGTCAGTCTTATTTATTAGTAAAACCGTTTCAACAGTAGTGAGGTTGAGTACTATTAGCAAGTGGGAAAGCCAGGCATTGAGCTTTGGGTTCTCTGAATCAAAAATGTGTGCTCTTCATTGTGCCCTGACCTCTTTCTGTAATGTCCATTTCATAAAAATAGTTTTAAAAACAGGGTTGTGAAATATTAGAAATGAGAAGTGGCATATAGATAACAAAGGTATTTTTTTTAAGATTTTATTTATTTATGTGACAGAGAGACAGCCAGCGAGAGAGGGAACACAGCAGGGGAGTGGGAGAGGAAGAAGCAGGCTCCCAGCGGAGGAGCCCGATGTGGGACTCGATCCTGGAACGCCAGGATCACGCCCTGAGCTGAAGGCAGGTGCCTAACGACTGCGGTACCCAGGCGCCCCAACAAAGGTATTTTTAAAAGAATAAGGCACATTTTTTTCACTTATAAAATAAATAAGAAAGTCATAAAGAAATAGCTGGTTGTCTAGAAAATATAAGTTTGCAAAATATTTGTAGAGGAGGAAAAGAAATCTATTAGAGAAGATTGAAGATTACAAAAAGCCAACTACCTTAATAAGTTTGCCTAAGCCCGTATATTTTCCCCTGTGATTCTTTCAGACCTTCAAGAAATAAATAATTTCTTTATTATATACCTTTTATAGCACAGGAAAAGAGATTCTCCTAATCTATGTATTTTTAACAATTTATTCAAGTATTATTTACCTACAAGATAAAGTGTACTCATCTTAAGTGAATACTGACAAATAATAGAGCACAAAGTAATCTCCACCATTAACATGTATACTATTTGCATCACCCAAAATGTTCTCTCATGCCTCTTTACACTTGTTATACTCCACATCTGGCCCCAAAATCGACCAATAAGTTTTCTGTTACTAGAAGTTGGTTTCCTCCTTTATCAATTTCATGTAGATAGAATTGTACAGTAGATACCATATTATGTCTTGCATCTTTCACTCAGAGTATAGCTTTTGATATTCATCTATGTTGTGTATGTAATTTTTTTTAATAATAAGAGATATTTTCTTTATTAGACAAATCATATTTTGTGATCCATTCAGTAATTACTGAATATTTGGGTAGTTTCTACTTAGGGGGTATTATGAATAAAGTTGCCTTGAATGTTTGTGTACAAGTCTTTTTGTAGGCCTATTTAAAAAAAAACCTATTGGGTAAGTGTTTACAAGTGGAATTGTTGAATGTATAGTATATGCATGTTTAATCTTACAAGAAAATGACAAGATGTTTTCCAATGGTCACACCTTTTGCCATCAACTTTCAAAAGTTTCAGTTGCTCCACATACTAAGTCTGTTAAATTTTATTTTGTTTAATGAGTGTTTGTTGTACCCATTTAGTTTTTACATTATACGTCCCCATTCCATATGCAGATTGGCTATTCATTTATCTTTCTTCATAAGCTGTCTGTTCACTATTTTACCTGTTCCTAAAATAAATGGTTTATTTGCTTTCATAAAATTAAGTTCTAAATGTTCTTTATATATATTTCAATACAATACATTTGTTAAATGTATATTTCCTTATATTTAATCATAGTCTCTGACTTGCCATTTTACTTAATTATGTCCTTCAAAGAACAGAAATGTTTAATTTTAGTGAAATCCCGCTTATCAATTTGTTCTTTATAGCTTGTGCTATCAAAGTCCTGTTTAAGAAAGACACCCTCAAGGAAGTTTACCTCAAGATTTGCTTCTGTTTATTTATTTTTATATTTTGAGTTAATTTGGGGGTATGTTATCTTTTAAGGGTCAAGTTTCATTCTTTCACCAAATAGAAATCCGTTTTTTTTTTTTCTTTCACCATTTGCTGAAAGGCCAGCCCTTCTCCAATGACTTATTTCAGCACTTGCTTTTAAAAATCAATTGACCATTATGTATGGGTGTATTTCTGAATTCTGTACTTTGTTGCATTGATCTATTTATCTATCCTCATGTCAATGCTACTGTATTGACTAATATCAACTTCATAGTAAATCTTGCAATCATTAGTAGAATTTTTCTAACTTTGTACATCTTTTTTCCAAAATTGAATCACTTAAAGTCCTTGAATGCTAATCCCATTGTTTCTCACATTTCAGAGATTTATTTACTCCTGTTTATTGGTCACATTCTCCTGCTTCTTTGCATGTATAGTTACTTTTTGATTAGACCAAAAAATACCGATGCTTACATTGTTCAGTATCTGGATTCTGTTCTATAACTTAATGAGTGTTGACGTTAAGGCAGGCTTTGTCCTTTTGAGGCTTGTTTCTGAGTTTTGTTATGGTGAGGTAGAGTAGCCATTATGAGACAAGTTTAACCCTGTTAAGTTTTTTCTTCTAAGTCCTTTACTGAAAACCGTAGGTGTTCAACAATATCTCTCCACTTTGGCTGTGGTATCTCAAGTATCTCTCAGCCATATTGTCTTGAAGAATGGCTCAGCTTATAGATCACTAATAGTTGTTTCTTGCTTAGCCTGGTGTAGGCCGCCTGGGCGTGTGGAGGTTAGGTTTGTAGCAAAAGACACGTATGCAGATTGCTAGAACTTTTTCTCTCCATAGGTTCCTGCTCTGGTCCATAAATTCCAGCTGTAATAGCATTTTAAAACTTTGATTATTGTCTTCTCAACTCAGTGAAACTACTGTGCTTGGCTTGAATTTCCCCTTCCTGTCTTAAGGCCCAGAAAGTTCCTCCAGGCAGAACGGGAGGCTTTTTCCTTCCTGTCAGGAGTTACAGTGCTTCTATGCCACAATCTCTTCATGCTTATTGTATAGGAATGCTTTAGTCATTAATTGATTTTCTCTTTTAAGTCAGGAATAAACATTAGCTATTATTCTCTCTTTAATAATAATGATTTTCATTATTATTTTATTATTCTGATACCCCTAACAGTTTTGGTGTATTAAAATTATTTAGGGATATCCAACCAGATAGAGTCATAATCATTAAACAATATGTTGCAGAAGAAGAGTTTTCAAATAATTTTCTATGGAAGCCCAATTCCACTGAGGATCTTCAGGTAGCCATGGTGGGGAGGGAGGCAACACGAGCGGCAGCAAAATTAGGCAAACTCTTCCTCTTCTTCCCTTCAATGAGATCAGGTGTATATCTATGGTTGTATGTATTAGAGTTCTCTTTCAGATTTCTTTGAATGAAGAATTTTACTACTAAAATGTGAAAGCTACTTATTTAGAATACATACTGACACAGAAAATGTACATGATATATTGTTAATTTTAAAACATCAGATTATAAAACATTATGAAACATGTTTTTGATTTAGAAAATGGATGCTACGACTGGTTATTGTACAATTTTTTTCCTTTTCAGGCACTGTGTAATCCATGATGAGTATAGTATTATATAAATAAGATATGCTAAAATTGTTATAAAGTAATAAATAAACATTCTTCAGAAAATATCAGGAGACCAATTTCATGTCTGTTTGGCAAGATGTAGAAAAATTACTCAGTATCACTATCAGAGATTTCTCAAAATTTGTAATCTGTTATTTTGATCAATGCTGGACAAAAGCAAACAAGATAACATTTCCTGAGTGAAAACAGCAACACATATTGAAATTAATATATATTTTATTGTTATAAATATTATGTTCTAATCCTATGTATTTTATTTTTTAACATGCTTTGAGTTAGAATCTTCCTGAGCCTCAGGTTACTCAGTTGTGAAATGCTAAAATAACTGATTTATGGAAAAATAATCGATTTATGGAGTTAGGGAGATTGACGATGATTTAGATAAAAGGCCTAGTTCATAATAGGCATGAAGAGAGACTAGCTTTTACTTCATACATCATCTTATACATCAAATACCTTAAGGAAAAGAAACTTCAAAAAAATACTCAAAATCCAATAAATAATTGTCTTCAAAAGTAAGGAAAATAACTTCTTCATAAGCTATTTGGCTTTCAAATTACTGTTACACTGCATACATGAACTCAAGATAGCATGAATTTACAATTTGGAAAAGAGAAACTTCTGTCAATTTACAATATGTTGGTATAGCGGATCTCGGGAGTACATATTGTTGATTTTCATGAATTTTCCTTTTCTGCTTGACTTCCCTTTTCATGGAAAGCTGCCTGTGCTCCTGAAAGATTGCTGTTTGCATTTGGTGCAGATTTGTTCTTGTTAATATTTTATTAGTTGCTATTTTTAGTTTTAATAAAAGACTATTTCTAACTCTTTTCTCTCCAGGCTTTTGTAAGTGGATTGTGTGCAAATTGAGGTGGTTGGAGAATGTATTGGTTGTGCACATTTTAAAAACTCTTTGTGAAATAAAGTGTTGGGCTCAGACTTCCAAGTGGCCACCAGTCTGGAGCAAAGGGTACTGACAGGATTCTTCACACCTGTTTGGCTCACTTGCTTTGTCTCTATGTCTCTTTCTGTCTCTCTCTCTTCCTCTTGGGTTAGCTATCCCAGCTGAGTGGTGACATTTACTTTTTAAATTATTAAAAAAGAAAGCAGATTTTATCTTAAAGGTAGCTCTTTCTATGATTTTGAAATGTAGGTTAAATGGAACTTGCATTTGTAATACCTACAATTTACCTAGCGTAGACTTGATGCTAGCCACTCTGTTAACATTTTCTCATGTATTTGCATTTTACCTTTACAACATCTTTATGAAGTAAGAAGTATTTTGAGCCCTATTTTACAGATCATAAAACTGAGATGCAAGACGCATAACTTAACCATAGTTACTCAGCTGGTAAACAACAAAAGCTACATTTGATTCAATAATTTACTAGAAATGTAGATCAAATTTGAATATTGATCTAACTTTTCAAAGTATAAGATCTTTTTAATTTTATTTTAAGATTTTATTTATTTCACAGAGAGAGAGAGAAAGAGAGCAAGCGCTTGAGTACAAGCAGGGGGAGTTGCAGAGGGAGAGAGAAGCAAGCTCCCCACTGAGCAGGGAGCCTGACTCGGGGGAAAGTTGGTTCCCAGGACCCTGGAATCATGACCTAAGTGGAAGGCAGACACTTAACCAACTAAGCATCTTAAGTTTAAGGTACTTTAAGTTAAAATGATCAAGTCAACAGAGCAGACAACGTTTGACCTCAAGTTTGAAAAGGGACATATTCCTCATTTTCCTTAGTTGTTAAACTTCTGATGATAAACATTTATGCTAGTAATGATTTTCATACAACTGTTCCCCACAGAGATTCCATTTTGGAAATTAATTTCAATAATAGGAGTAAAAAGATTCATCATTCTGAAAGGACAGGAGAAGTATTTTGAAATGGTAACTCTTCAGTTTTTTTCTTTTTCTTTTCCATTTTTAACAGAGAAGTAGAATGGTTTGCTTCTTCAACCACTCATCCTCTTTCAGCATCTCTTATCATGGGGGAAGCCAATGCCCCAAGACCTGGGCTGGAGGCAGCGGCGGCTGGAGCTAACCTGCTTCCTGGACTCACAAAGGTACCTGGAGTGGCTGAGCTCAGTAAGCATTAAAATGTGTTGTGTTTATTTAATTTTTTTCAGAAAGTATCACAGGTGTCATATGTAGGCAAGATAATGCAGACTGCTTAAGAGTAAACTAAATGAAATAATAGGCAGTTATATTTTTTTAGAGAGAACATTAGAAGATAGTCTATTTTCTCACTACAATTGGCATCATTTATTCTTCAAACTATAATATGATTAGTTACTACCAAATTTAGTAGATGTTGTAAGCATTGCTAAAATTACCTTTCAAAAAATCCTTTGATCTTTTGAAAACAATGATCTGTTATTTAAAAAAATGTAATTCAGGTAATACATATCCAAAATTCATCATTGCCCAAAAAAAAAAAAGATAATTAACTTATTTCAACATCCTGGCTTGCAGTGAGTAAACCTGTTTTGGGTAAAAAAGAACATAATCAACTGTAATTATTTGAAGTTTTAATAGCTTATGTAAGTCTGTTTAATTATTAATAGTAAAATTGACTCCTAAGGACAGAGCTTGTTGCTTTTGAACTAGGTAGGCAAATAAAAATTCTTATAACACATATAAGTTTGTCAGTAATATATATATGCCCCAAATGCTGATTGACTACCAGACAACAAACCTTATTTTAACCTTAGTGTGTTGATTCATTTTATTTGGACTATGGTTTTTATAGTATGAAAAAGTAGAAGAGGTTATGACTATCTGTTTAATTTTCCCAAGGCCTATGGACAAGCAAGATAACTTAATCTAAAATAAAGAGGATATTAACATGAGTTACAAAGTTTGACTTCACTATTTGATCAAATTAGTTGGATAATTGCTAAATCCTCCTTTTTTATAACAATAAGTTTATCTCTCTACATTAGGTCCTAGAGGCATGGGTTCAGTCAGTTTAAGGGGAGAGAAATACTACTGACTGTGTTGAACAGTGTGCAAAATTGACAAATGTCCTTAAATCAGGTTGTTTACTTGAAGTAAGATGGCCTTGGATCAAAGGGGAGAGCATAGATCCCATTTTCATAACAATGGATTGAATTGATTACTCATTTATTTTTTTCTTAAAGTTTCCATGTAATCTGTGAAAAATGTCTTTCACATCTGACTTTATATATGCCATATGCCCGTGAATTTGCATATGCCATAAATCCTACAGGCAATATTTAATTCTGAGAGACACTTCCAGTAAGTCAAGAAAATCAAGAAAAATGGATAACTGAGGAAGGACGACAGGGAAATTGTAAGGTTATCTTAAAAAGCTATATGGAAGATAGCAGGTTATAAAATGGTGGTCATGAAGAGAGCATTAGCAATCAAACTCAATCAGGAGAATGAAACTTTGGTGCAATAGATTGATTTCTTGTTCCTCAGATCTGTCCTTTCACCCACTCCCCTTGCCAATGATAGACTTGCAACATAATCTAAAAACAAGAGCTTGCTTTTAAGAAGTCATTTGCTAAAGAGCTTAATTTATACCATAGGATCAGCCATGTGTAAGTAACAAAGTTTATAAATGCTGTTAAGTAACATAAATTCAACTGAGTAAATTGTAAAGATCTAATTGACTTTATTAATTGATTCATGAATCTGGCAGCATCCTGTCTAGCAAGTAGAGGGGAGGTCCAAAAGGCTACATAAAAGGAAAGGTTTCTAAAGGCAGAGGGGTAGTAGAAAAAATATTATTAGCAAAGAACCCATTGCTTTAATCAAGATCGCCTTCCTAAGGGGAGCAGAAGGTATCTCTCAATAAATTTCCTACTACTGAGAAAGAAGTACCCATGTTAACTGGTTAAAGGTTACATTTCTAAGGGGTTGAAACTGCAGTTAAATTACATATTAAGTCTTGGTTTACTGACTTGGGATCTTAACCCAAGTGGCACCATTTTGGGCCTGTGGTTTTCTTTTTAACAATACCAGCTATGTTTTTCTTTCTCATGTCATTTTATCAGGACCAAAACAAAAAAAAAAAACAGCTAAAATAAATAGGCTATACAGTAAATTAAATTGTCTTCTTTCCATGATTAAATTTGTTCTTATCTAAAAATTTATTATATTTCAGAACTGAATGAATATCTTGCTTTTACGTTTTCATTAGATATTAACAAATTTTCCTACAATTAAAGCCTTTTGTTTTATGAGTGTGGAGCTACACTGAAAATACAGTTAGTACTTTTTTCCCCCCAAATTATTAAAACAGAAGCTCATTTTCTTGAAACAAAAGAACTCCAAGAGCCTGTTTTTGACATGTTATGGAGAGAATGATATGAATTTTGGCCATCCTTTTCCATTGCTAATTTAAAAACATTTTGCTCGCAGGAATAACCTGATAGAAATAATAGTATTAGTTTGCTTTCCCTTTAATTTTATCACATTTCTGTTCTTTTACCGGCCTACGAATTCTGGGATTGTTTCTCTATGCCTTATTTCACATACACCTTCATCTGTAGCCTCAGAACTTGAGAATTTCTATTATACATAATAGTGTATTACATCTTGTTTTGGTCTGGAAAATGTGTAAAATATACTATAATACTAAACTTCATATATTGGCAACAATCATAGAATCATAGACTCATATATTACGATATAGTTTGAACACAAAACACATGAAATATATTTTATGTATTTCATATATATATATATGTACATACACACACACATACTCATATAATTAAAGACTATGATGTTTATTGAAAAGAGGGGAAAACAATGCAAATATAACACAAATAAGATTATAGAATATAGAGACCTACTTACTTTTTGTGCTAACATTTCCAGAGAATTGAAATCAAAGTAGATAAAGCTATATGGTGACAAAATTTTTCCACAATTGTTATGTGGTAGATATTCTAACAACCTTTACTGGATGAATTTAGTTTACTTTGGATTGTGTAACTGTCAGGAAATGACCAAAGAAGATATTTCCTGTGCAAAACAGAAAATCTCTCATTTTAATTTGGATCTACATTGTGCTTTAAATAACATTCAAATCTGGAGAAATCTTAAATGTTTTAGCATGTTATATATATAAAATATATATACATATTTATCCTTATAGGACTAAGAAAATGAGGAAGTGCTAAATATATACATATTTACCCTCATAGGACTAGGAAAATGAGGAAGTGCTAAAGAGTGGTTATAAAAGAAGGAATTGCTACACTTATTATTTCTAGAGATTTACTTGCTAGTTTTATGAACATTATTGAATTTTCTGCACTTACTTTAGTAATCTTAAAACATATACAAGCATATCACAGATTGTGTGTATGATCAACTTATGACCATGTTCTGCTACTTTATTGCAATTCTAGAGTTTGCATTTTCATTGGCCCCAAGTAAAGGACAAATTACCTCATAGCAAGCTGTATAAATAAAGCTTTTATAATCATTTACATAAGGAAGAGTAGTGGGGAAATTAAGTCATCAAATGGCACACAATCTTTGAACTCTGCAGAACTCAACAGAACCTGTCCTGTAGCAGTCAATATCATAATCATTTCACGAGCAGATGTGTTATTAGATTTACTTTTTCTACAAGTAATTATGATACTAAATATGTAATAAAGGACTTCACACTTCAAATTATTTTATTGTATTTTATGACCCTGATTGAATTAACTGAATCATTGAAATAATTCCGATAGTTAAAATTATTAGTTTTTTTAAAGACAAAAAAAGAAATGGCAATGATACAATTATAACTCAAATAAGGGAGCAGCATGCTCAAAATAAAAATGAGGAAAGTGAAAAGGCACCATTTTATACTTTTAAATTCATTGCTAATTGTGTTTTTTTAAATATCTTAAAATATATGCCATATTAAGTTTATGTTGTTAATTTGAATTTTATCGGTTTAGTGGGAAGTTTTAGGATTTTATTTGAAAATGTGGTTTTATAGTGTTTCAGAGCTACAAGTAAAATAAATTTTGTTTATATATATTTAAGTAATATTATAAAAGTTAATAATACTTGGAATTAAAGAGCATTTAGTTTTGTATTTTTTTTCTATCTGAAAAAGTCCATTGATTGATAAAGTTGAAAATCCCGGAAAAGAGATTTGTAATGATTTTTGTCTTTCAATGTAGACAAATATTTGATATTTTTTAGTTACCTGTTGTCTCTCTTTTCTTTTCATAATTAGTGACATTAAAAGTTTCCATAAATATTTTTAACATGTGTATGCTCATTGCAGGGTTAAAGGGAAAAGCAGAGAAAACAATAGTTTCTACTCTCTGCAAAATGTTTAAGGGAACTCAGTAGATAGGATAGGTGGTATCAGTGGAAGTTAAATGACTTAATGCTATTGATTGGGAACGTCTTCAAGGTCATGTCCCACCAATTCAATATCTGTTGCTAGACATAATTTTACTTCTTTAATTGATGCAGAAAGATGAGCTATTAATGCAACTTTCTCTCAGGATTGTGCTATATAGTTATTATAGGACAGTATATCTAATAACAATAATAATCTACAGGAGTATATGGCAGGGGAAAGAGAGATAGAGGGACAGAGACATTTTTTAAAAATCAAGAAATATTGACATTTTGGGGGGAGAATGATTTAAAGAAATTTAATCCCAGAATAGATTGGAGTGCCATGGCCCCACTGATACTATCCACTTAAAATAAGCAAAATAGTTTATGTACACCTATAACGTCTAAGACTTTCTGTTGAGATAACACAAATCATACTGATGGCATATGTGCCTGTAGGACTGTCTTATTTATCTTTTCAACCTCTGTGTTTCATTTTTGTGCCTGATATGTGCAGGTTCTGTAATGAATTTTATGGTATCAATGACAAAGTGTTTGAGCATGAGGTGTTTAAAATTTAGCACAAGAAGAAGTACATATATGGGAAGGCCATGAATAGCTAAGTGGCTAACAAGACATACAAAAAAAATTTTTTTAAAGAAATACAGACTTTACTGGTGAGCAAGCTAAAAGTCCTTTCTATCTGGTAGACTTGCGGACTTGATACAATTTTGATAGATAAATATGGAGTGAGGGAGTTCCATGTAGAAGGAACATGGACAGAATCAGAAGCAAATATAAACTATTTTGTGTACTACCAAACTGACCAGTTGGACTGGAGAATAGAAAACCTGACGAGAGGAAATTTAGAGTGGGCCATATTTGGATGGCCTCGAGTAGAAGAGGAAGGACAGGGTCTTTACTTGAGAACAAAATACTGTTGTTGAAGGATTTTCTGCAGGAGTAAAATAAGTTGGATTTACCTTTTAGACAAAGTACTGTGAGGGATTGTAAAGGAGATTGGATGGGAAGAGAGAGAGTATAGAAAAATGGGAAACTGTACATACATTGAAAATAATCATGAATACATAAATTGGTGCAATGTCAATGAAAATGCCAAGGATGAGATGAATGAAGACTTTATAGAGACATATCAAGTAATTTAGCAACTGGTCCCACGTGGTAAATGAAAAGTAGTCACTGCAGATGTCTCTGTTGGTTTTAAGGATGAAGAATTGAGAAAATGATGTGAACATCAATTTTTAAAAAGGTGAGGGGGAGGCAAACAGAAGGACAGATGAAGAATTTCTTGTTTGAACATATCAAGTGTGAAATGTTTATTAGTAAAACCATGTGCAGATGTCTAGCAAGAAATTTGAAATGAAGGTCTAAAGATCAGGCACATATTTAGGATTTGATGTCTATATCAAGGAATCAGTTACTTGGGCATGATTCTTAAAGATGGGGTCATGCTTGAACTCCCCAAGGGAAAGACTAGGCCTATAGAATATGGTTTAGTCTAGTGTACTGACTACTCCTTGCTGCATTTTGTATTTACTCACTGTGAAGGGATCCCCATTCCCATTCCATACCATATATACTTCTACAGTTTTATTTGCCACACAAACACACACGCCCACACACGCACGCGTGTGAGAATGCACGCACAACCTTGCCACCTAATCCCTGTAAGTACAGTATGTAGCGTGTTATGTGCCTGAACTTATATAGTTAGATAGGGTCAGAATGTCAATTTAAATTTAACTCACAGATGAGATGACGGACGCCACTCCATCTGTCTCAGGCAGTATTTGGCTTCACCAGAGAGAATCTGACAGCTGTTGTTTAAAGGAAGTCTCACTTCCACTCGCTTCCTTATTATGACATTCCAATTTCCTTCCTGAGACTTTCTTCCAAGTTCTTGATCCCAGCCTTAGAAATTTGCATCTGAAGTTCCCCGGGCAGCTATAGTATTGAAGCAGCTGCATGATTACCCCAGCAATCATTCTTCCACCTTTTGATTCTTATAGCACCTGCATTTTTGTTCCTCGGACAGCACTCCTCCCTTACTGCTTTGCAAAAGAGCTGTCCTTGGACTAGTTTTATCTCTGCCGCTAAAATTGTAAACAGTGAGAGGGCAATAGCCTTCCTCATGCTCAACATACAGAAGGGACTTAAAATAGTACATACTTGACAGATGAATAAATTACTAAATAAAAGAACAACACTATCTGTGAAGATTTTTTTAATTGTTTGACACTGTTAAAGTAAACACAATGCCTTAGATATGCTCTGAGCTCCATCAGGGGTATGGGAGTCAAACGAGATTCACACATCCAAGAAACCTGAACAGACAAGAAATTACAAAAGCTTGCCTCTCTCTATGGCAGCCTATTGAAAGGTATACGATTTTCTTTTAAAGCTTAAAATAGATATTAGGAACACTTTTTTTAAATTTATGAAATAGTGGGTAGATTCAGAGTCATATTTCAAACTTTGCGTGGTGAAGTACAAAGAACACTGATGGGATGAACACTTGGGTACATGGTAATGAGGTCAATGGTAAAGATAAAAAGTGAGAGCCTCATCAGCGTAGTTCTGTGTTTCTTACCCAGCTCATCTTCTACTTTTCAGTAACCCAAACTGTATGTTCATCATTTCCTTTTTTTTTTCTGCATACTTTAACCACAAAATTTGTATTTCTAAGCAAAATGCTGCTTACTTCTTTTGAATTCTCTTTTGCGTAGAAGGGAATTGTGCAGTGCGTGTTCTGCCACAGTTGGCTTTTTTCCTTAGTCATTATGTTCCGAATATTCATGTATATAACTGTGTGCGTGTATCCCTAGTTTTCTATCCTATGACGTTATCCTAATATATTTTTCATTCTCCTGTTTGCCATTATATGTGTTACTGAGGGTGTTCTTCTGCTAGGGTCCTGGTCCACATGTACAGGAGCGGAATTCTTGGATTGTAGAGTATGAACATTGTCAAATATCCCATATGATAAATTTTTTCTCAAAGTGGCCCACTGATCTCCATTTCCAACAGCAGTACCTAAATGCGCCCAGGGTTCCAAATCCTCACCAGCATTCGATATTGCCAGGCTTTTCGTGTTTGCCAGTGTACTACACATAAAATAGTAAATCACATTATGAATTTGCCTGTTCCTGATTATAAATCATATTGGAAATCTTCTCACATGCTTATTGGATATTTGGGTTTCCTATTATGTGAAGTGCGTGTTTGTACATTTTCTCATTTTTTATCATATTGTGTCTCTTTTACCTGATTAATAGGTGCTATTCATGCATTCTGGATACTTGTACTGATCACTTCTATGTGTTGTGTGCATTTTCTCCTAAGTTGGGGCTTCTCTTTTCATGCTACAAGTGGTTGATACTTAATGTAGTTGAAATTGCCAGTGATATTGGGTTTTAATCAATTATATTCTATTTAATTTCATAAAGTTATGATCCTGAATTATCATAAAATATTGTTATTTTTATCTTTCGGTCATTAATATGTATATGATGTCAGCTAGGGGACCAATTTTATATTATCTCCATATAGATAACCAATTGTGCCAGTGCGATCTGTTGAAAAGTATATTCTTTTCTACCAATCTTTAGTAAAGTACTATTAGAAATCAAGTGTTCACATATGTGTAGGTCTGTTCTTTTGTTTGACTTTTCTATCTGTACTGATACTGCATTGTGGTTTTAATTACAGCTTTATAATAATTCTTGATAACTGGTAGGAAAAATTGTACCCCACCTCTTTGATATTAATTTAGACTCATCCCCTTAAGTTTCACACACAAAAAGAACACAGAAAATGAACAAAATGAAAGTAATTCTGTGGGGACTTCGAATGAAATTGATTTGGATGTATAAATAAACTAAAGTAGAAATGAGAGCTATACTTTTTATCCTGTCATATATTATTTTCACAATTTTGTTTTCCACCTGATCGAGATAACTGTGTATGAATGCGGTTGATTTTTTGCACTTTGACTTTGTATTCCACAGCTTTGAAAATTTTGCTAAAATTTCCTAATTCCTTACAATAATTTATCAGTGATTTCTTTTGTTTTTTTTTCTACATAGAAATTCAAATGTTAACATAATGACTTTATTCTATTTTATTTTTGTTTGTTTTTTTTGACATTAGTATCTTGACACTAACATACTGGTTCTCAGCATCTAGTATAATGCTGAATAGATGATGAGATCTAACCTCTTTGTTTAGTTCCTGCATGCTTTCAGTACTTTTGCATTACAATGGTATGTGCTACATGCATTTTCGTAAATAACTTTGCAACATTAAGGAATTGCCTTCCATTCTTAGGTTGATAACTGATTTTATTATGATTGAATAATGACTTTGACAAAGTTTTTTCTGCATCTATTAGGATAATCATTAAATGATAATATATTAATTTATTTTTAAATTGTTAAACCGGACTTGTAAGGCTTAAGCATAATGTATTATCTTTCATACAAGGCTTGCATTTGGCTTACTGATATTTTGTTAAGAATTTTTCAATCTAGGGGCACCTGGGTGGCTCAGTGGGCTAAGTGTCTGCCTTTGGCTCAGGACATTGATCCCAGGGTCCTGGGATCAGGCCCCACAATGGTCTCGCTGCTCAGTAGGGAGCCTGCTTCTCCCTCTCCCTCTCCTGCTCTCCCTGCTTGTGCTTCCTCTAGCTCTCTCTCCCACTCTCTGTCAAATAAATAAATAAATAACCTTTTAAAAAAAGAATTTTTCAATCTATATTCATGGCAATATTGTGATAGCAAAAGGGTTCATTCTACACTCTAATATTCTGAGAGGGTGGCCCAGTCTTTATTTCCCACAAATATCTTAGTATCTTTAGCCTGTAATTTTAATGTTTCTTATTTGATCTCTACAGCTTGTAGTTTTACTGTATCTCATAAGGTTTGTTATGGAGCACAATATCTCTATTGCACCAAGCAGCTTGCAGATGAGCAGTATCTAATACTTCGTTTTATCAGAGAACACACCATATGTTGTCGTTGAGGGGGAAACTGTTAGTTGCCCTTCATTGAAAACAAAACAGACATGGATCATTGGTGTTCTTCCACATGTAAGAGTGACTGTGTGTTTCAGACTCCTAGATGAGGCCATGGCAGAAGTGGCTTCTTTTGGTGCAATGATTAACACTGCTATTTCACTGTTAAATGAAAAACTCATAATAAATTCTAAACTGAGACTATGCCGGACAAACTGGAACATAGGATTGTCCTTCTTGATCCGGCTTATGATGTGCTAAGCACTTTTCATTTCATTTCTGTTTCTTACATTTCTTTAATTCTCATAACAGCCCTGTGAGGTAGGTGCTATTACACACACTGCTTTGCAGATGGGGGAGTGGAAGCATGGAGAGGTTAGGTACCTAACCCAAGGTCTTAGAGATTATGAGTGACAGGGTTGAATAAAGACCAGGCAGTCAGATTTGGACTTCATTCTCTCAATTCCTATATTCTTCTATATTTTCTTCCTTCTGCTTGGTTTGGGCATATTTTGATCTCTTTTCCCTAGTTTCTAAAAATGGAAACTTAGGTTATTATTTTGAGAACTTTTTTTTTCTAATATAAACATGTAAGGCTCTAAATTTTCTCAAACTCAAATAATAAGTTACTTTTGAAAAAAAACCAAAACTTATAAAAAGCAAGTAGAGACTAATTTTCCTAAAGCGTTATTGAAAGGTACAAACATGAATCAATACATGATATTCTTATACATCTGTTATATAACTTAGTCAAAAACAAGTGGGCAAAAAAAATTAAAGCAATTCAAAATAAATATATTTAATGTAGCAAATGAGGATTTTTTTTCTGAAGTGAAATAGTGCTCGCAGTAAGCATACAGAGCTAGATACGCTGAGTACCAGCGATGTGCTTTTGTTGAGCTCTGTATGCCCATATTACAGAGCCTGTACGCCATGTGATGACTCAACCCTCCACACACATTTCTCTATGTGAGAGTTACTTTGTTCAGCTACACACGGTATAATTAGGCTTCATCTGGCAGGAACATCATTTATGTTTTAAGTCCAATTTAACCTTCTTAATTAAAGGTATACCACAAAACCAAACATAAGAGTCATTGAGATTCAATATATGAATGTGTAATTGTAAAGCTCAGTTATCAATAAACCTTCAAAAGATCTGAACTGTGCATATACTGTGTTAGTATCTTATGAAGGTGAAGACATTTTTTTTTTTAAAGACCTCTTCTGCAGGATTCTCGTGTCCAATATACTCAATTACATATATCTTTGGATTTGTAGTGGTTACTGACTCTCATTTTGAGAAAAACTCATCTAGTCTTTAACTATTTCTTCAGATTCATCAAACTAAATTCCAAACTGTCATTTTTCTCATCATCTAGAATTCCCTGTGTGTCTAAACGTGCCAAACTGCATGTGGTAGGCTAAATCATGACCCCCAAATATGTCTATAAACTAATGCCAGGAAATCATAAATGTGACCTTTTGGATCAAAAGGGACTTTGCAGATGTGATTAGGTTAAGGATCTTGAGATGGCAGACAATCCTGAACGGACATGTGGCCTGATATAATCATAATGATGTAGGAAGATTCAGATAGAAAGAGGAAAAGCTAATGGAGTGACAAGATGGTGAAAGCAGAAGTTGGAATGATGCATTTTGAAAATAGAGGAAGTGACCAGAAGCCCAGGAATGCAAATATCCACAAAAAAACTGAAAATGGCAACAAATTGGCTTCTTCCCTCAGAGCCTCCAGGAATAACCATCCCTACCAATACCTTGACTTTAGCCTAGAGAAACTAATTTCTGATCTTCTAGTTTCTGACTTTCATAAGCTTTCAGAGCTGTAAGAGAATAAATTGGTGTTGTTTTAAGACAATAAATTGGCACTAGTTGGTTATAACAGTATTAGGAAACTAATACTGCTATGCTTTTGCTAACATCGCTACTTGTGTCTTCAAACAATATCTAATTCTTTGCCTGGTTAACTACCTATCCTCCCATGTTGGCTCCGTCTACCCACACTTTTTTCCTGGTATGGATAATCACTCCCGTGTATTTCTGTGGTTAGCCTCAGAGTCATGTTTTATCATAGCACCTACCTTACTTCATTTAAAGTTGTCCTTTAACATTCTACCTAAAATATGAGCTCTAGTGGGGAAGGTACAGTGTTATTCACATTTTTATTAATTAATTAATTTATTTATTTATTTTTCAGCAACTAGAGTAGAATCTGGAACAGAATTAATAATAAATATTTGTTCAATTAATTTTTTATACAGAAAAAATTATAAGAGATCTTTAGATTATATGCTTAGACAAATCCTTAATTTAAAATTTAATCTTAGAAAAATTTAAAACTTGGGGCACCTGGGTGGCCTAAATGGTTACGCTTCTGCCTTTGGCTCAGGTCATGATCTCCCGGTCCTAGAATCAGTCCTAGAATCGATCCCCATGTCAGGCTCCCAGTTCAGCTGGGTATCTGTTTCTCCCTCTGCCTCTCCCTGTCCTGCTCGCATTCTCTCTCTCTCTTTCAAATGAATAAATAAAAACTTAAAAAAAATTAAAACTTAAAAACTTAAAAATTTAATCTGCTTCAGTAAATCAAGATAATTTTTGCATACATAGATGCATATGTACAAATGCATAAAACATATATATTTACAAAAAATACTGTGGGGTGCCTAGGTGGCACAGCGGTTAAGCATCTGCCTTCAGCTCAGGGCATGATCCTGTCGTTATGGGATCGAGCCCCACATCAGGCTCATCCGCTATGAGACTGCTTCTTCCTCTCCCACTCCCCCTGCTTGNTCTCTCTCTCTTTCAAATGAATAAATAAAAACTTAAAAAAAATTAAAACTTAAAAACTTAAAAATTTAATCTGCTTCAGTAAATCAAGATAATTTTTGCATACATAGATGCATATGTACAAATGCATAAAACATATATATTTACAAAAAATACTGTGGGGTGCCTAGGTGGCACAGCGGTTAAGCATCTGCCTTCGGCTCAGGGCATGATCCTGTCANTGTTGGCTGTCTCTGTCTCTGTTGAATAAATAAATAAAGTATTTAAAAAAAAATACTGTGACTTTCAACGGCATCCAGCTTTTAAATAAACTGATGATAAATGAGATGTATGTTAGAAAAGTGGAAAAAGTAGTCCAGGGTAGGTATCCTCAATTTAGCTGACCTATAACAATGATTCTAAGAGTTAGGAAGAGTATTGGAATTGACAAGACCAGATGGTATCAGTTTCTAGAATACATATAATTAAGATTGCTGCATGAAAAACAATCCCTGCATTATTTCCTGCATGAAAATAATGTCATTATTCTGTTTATGTTCTTATTTGTTTTCACTCTGATGAGAATAGGTCACAAGTTTTGGTTACTGGATGATTACCCTGAAAATGAGTGATGCTATCATCTTCCCTTTCCTTTGAAAAATGTTTGCTTAGGAGTCAGAGAAGCACAAAATGTGGAAAATATAGTTTGCAAAAGATATTTATAGCTTCAAGTTGACTTTACAGTCATTGGCACCTAAAATTATGTCAACCATTCTCTTTGTTGTTTTTGTTGTTGTTGTACTTAGAATTCCCCTCTTTTTGTTATATACCTGGAAATAGTGTCACAGAACTGAGTGTAAATTCTAAGAACCCAAGTGATTGGAATATTCAAAGGTGAACCAGGAAATATCTCAGCCAGATTTCAGAATGCAGGGCATCCCTTCTAATTCTGGGCCTGGTTTTCATGTCATTTTTGACAACCATGGCATCATAGTAAAGGGTAACATACAAAAATGAACAAAGGGTTATCCTGTGATGACGCCTTTATGGAATCACTTTACCTCAGAAACTGCTATATCCCTCCCAAAACCAGCAAACCGTTTTGATCTAATCAAATGATAACTTTGTAGTCCCTGCTGTATTCAATAGAGGCTTATAGACATAAGTTTTATTTGCTCTCTGGCTGCATGGATATTATATTTAAAATGTTGATATTGCTAATGGTTAAGAAAGCAAACATGGACTCAATGAAAGTTTTTCTGTATAACCATTATTTACAGATTTGCAAGAACTCAAATATTTTAAATATTTTTATATGATGACACACTTATGAAAGCATTCTTGTTATTTGTATAATATTTGCAGGAATTTTGAGAACATGGGAAGAGTTCTAAGGCCATAGTTTCCCATTTGCTTATCTGTGTATTATTAAATACATAAGTGTTTAGAACTAAAACTGTCATTTAAATTCCTAATTTTCTGATATGCAAAAATGTTATATTTGTATCCCAGAAGCTATAAAGGCAGACATCTATCTTTTGAATATGTTTCAAGTGATCTTGGCTTTAGTACTATTTTAAATGCACAACATAGAAATCCTCATCATTTGACCCATGCAAGCCATTCTATTAAGACAAACAGCGAGTTATTAAACCCTATTACATTAAAAATTGGAATACTGAGAGTAAAAAATTCTCTCAGGAGTTACAAAAGATTCTCTTCTGATTTCTCAAGGCTATTATAGCCTAATTTAGGAAATTATGTATATAAAATATTACCTTTATGGTCTTTTTTCACATTTGGAGATGGAGAGGAGAAAGAGAAATGCACATGTTTAGTGTTGATCTCCAGTCTTAAACCTTTCCTAAAAACCTTGAGAAAAGAAAAATGTATTTGACCCAAGTGTGATGGATTGAGGAGTGTAAGATGTAGAGCGTGAATGGTGAATGAAGGAGCTCTAAAAGTCCCTGCAGCCACTTTCCTTGAACCAACTATATTGCAAAGGAGGTTACCTTGCAAACTGGTGTAAGAATTTTGTGAAAATTACACATATTTGTCTGCTCATGTTGCAGGAGAGAAAGAAAAAAAAAAAGTGTGGTTGTACATTGGTAATTGAATTAGTCAAGTTAAGGAGAAGAGATCAGCTTATCTGCTCCTGAATGCAGGAGGAGGGTATTAAAGTCACAGAATGAAAATCAGAGTGATTAATTAGTTTTCCTTTTTCTCTCCCCTATAATTCCCCATCTACATCCCCCATGTCTGCCTCACTGAGTTTTCAGAATTTATTGCTTTGGGGTTTCTCTTGAGGGTAAGACACACAGCCTCATACATAAAAATGTTAGGCTTTGGACTTTGTTCCAGAGCAATTGAATAAAAACTATAACAAATATAGTTTTAAAGTTCATTGTTTTAATATGCAAGAACAAAGATAGTTTGAAAATCATGTTGTTAAATTTATAAATAAAGATGTTTCGTGGCATTTCCGTCTTACACCTTCAGTCTCTGTTGGGGTCTGTAGTTCTACGTCCTCACTCAGTTTCTGATATTGGTCATTGGTGCCTTCACTCTTTTCTTTGTCAGAGTTGCTAGGAGTTTACCAGTTTTATTAATTGTTTCAGAGAACCTGTTTTTGGTTTCAAAGACTTTCTCTTTTGACCACCGCCGCCGCCTTCTTCTTCTTCCTCTCCTTTTGTTTTAAATTACATTTATCTGCTTTATTATTTTCTTCCTTTTGTTCTTCCTTTGGGTATATTTTGATCATATTTAATGAAAATCTTAAAATAGAAATTTAGATTATTCTTTTGAGATCTTTGTTCTTTTCTAATATAAGCATCTAGGCTATAAATTTTCCTTTAAGTGCCCATTTACGTGAACTCTGTTAATAATGTTGCCTTTTCATCTTCATTCTACTTCACTTACTTTTAAAATTTCCCTTAAGACTTGCTCTCTAACCCAGATTGTATCAGTTTCTAGGGCTGCCACAACAAAATACCACAGACTGGAGGGCTTAAACAATAGAAATTTATTTTCTCACTGTTCTGGAGTCCAGAAGTCCAAGATCAAGGTAACAGGTAGGGTTGGTTTCCCTGAAGATTCTGTTCTTGGCTCACAGATGGCCACCTTCTTGCTGCCTCTTCCTATGGTTGTCCTTCTGTGCAAGGGAACATCTGATCTCTCTCTCTGTATCCAAATCTCTTTATATAAGGACATCAGTCGATTGGATTAGAGTCCACAGTAATTGGCCTCATTTCAATTTAATTGCCTCTTTAAATCTCTATCTGAATACCAGCACATTCAGAGGTACTGGGGGTTATGGCTTCAACATATAAACTTTGAGAAAACACAGTTCAGTCCATGATATGGATTATTTAGAATTGTGTTATTTAAGTTCCAACTATATGGATATTTTCTTTCTGTTTTGATTTCTGATTGAATTCATTTAATCCCATTATGGTCATAGAGAAAACTTTGTATGATTTCCTTACTTTAAATCTATTGTAATAGTTCCAGATGTGGTTTATACTGATGAATGTTCCATGTAAACTTGAGGAAAATGTGTATTCTGCTGTTTCGGAGAAGTATTCTATTTTTGTCAGTCAGATCCTATTGTTGATGGTGTTGTTCTATATTCTCTGCTGATTTTATCAATTACCAGGAGAGAGGTGTTCATGTTCTCAATGATAATTATGACTTTTTCCTTTCCTCTTTTAATTTCCATCAGTTTTTGCCTCATGTATTTTGAAATCTTTGGTGAGTATACATGGGATTGCTATCTTATTCATCCTTTTATCAAAAGTTATCAAAATCTTATAATTAAATAGTGTCTTTCTTTGTTCTTGGTAATTTCTTTGAGCCCTAAAATGCTTCCCCCCAATATTAAATATAATTGCTCTAGTTTTCTTTTTATTTTTTATGTTATGTTTTTTTCCATCCTTTTACTTTGAAGCTACCTATATCAGTGTATTTGAAGTAAGTTTATGGTAGACAGTATAAAATTGAATAAATAAAAAAAAAATCCATTCTATGGATCCCTTTCTTTTAATTGCCATGTGCAGACAATTTACATTTAATGCAATTATTGATATGTTTGAATTTAGGTCTACCATTTTACTATTTATTTTCTTCATTGTGTGTTTGTTTTTCTAGATCCCATTTACTGCCTTCTATGGACTATCTGAACATTTTTAAATATTCCATTTTTTCTTATCACTTGTTATTTTGATTAACTATGTATAATCTTTTTAATGATTGTTCCAGAGATGACAGATTGCATTCTTACCTTTTCACATTCTATTTAGAACAGAATTTTACTTTTATTTTTTTTATTTTTTTTTTAAAGATTTTATTTATTTATTCGACAGAGATAGAGACAGCCAGCTAGAGAGGGAACACAAGCAGGGGTAGAGGGAGAGGAAGAAGCAGGCTCATAGCAGAGGAGCCTGACGTGGGGCTCGATCCCACAATGCTGGGATCACACCCTGAGCTGAAGGCAGACGCTTAACCGCTGTGCCACCCAGGCGCCCCAGAATTTTACTTTTATTAAAATGTAAAAAAATTGCCAACATATAGGTTCCTTTACCCTCCCCCCCTTTAAGCTAGCATTGTCTTATATATTACATCTACATGCATTGAAAACTCCAAAAGACAATATTATTATTTTTATTATTTTGCTTTTAGCTATCAAACACATTTTAAGAAGTCAAAAGAAGAATAGCTTACTATATTTAACTTAGATGTTTACTATTTCTTTTCATCTTCACTCACTGCTAACATCTAAGATTCCATTTTTATCATTTCTATTTTGAGAACTTTCTTTAGTCATTCTTTTAGGGTACATTTGTTGACAATAAATTGTTTTTGTTTTCCTTCAACTGAAACTGTCTTGATTTTAACTTTATTCTTGAAAAATATTTTCACTGAATATAGAATTTGGGTGGCAACTCTAATAACTTCATTTAATTTGGGTAATTTTTTTCTTCTTTTATCAGCCTATTTATTTATGTTCTGATATTGTTCTATGAAGGCAATGATCTGCTCTGAAAGTAAAAAAGACAAAGTATATTTATTTTAAACCAGAATATTTTATATATTTTATCTGAAGAATCTTTGTGTTTTCAGAAATTTTAATTGCCTGATTTAGTAAACTGATGGCAGATAGCATTTAGGAAACACTGGGTGCAGGTAACATTGTGAACCAGTCAGAAGGAGCACAGTGAATATGGAGGACAGCCAGACCTACAAACCACTTCTTGTCACCCAACTGCTACTAATTTACTGCAGCTCTGGAAATTTTTCTTGGACAAGGCAGAATGTTTTTAAGCATTATTATGATTACTGTAAATTATGTATTATGATTACTTTATATATGCTTTATTTGTATATATATATATTTATAATTCATATATATATATACATATATATATGACTATAGCAGATGGATTTAGCTCTCTTAGTTCCAAGTGATTTTTATTCTTGATGTGAGACTATCTGTAGAAAAAGTGTTTAGCAACATGAGTATCACTGTTGAATCATTGCAATGATCGTAGTAGCAGGATATAGAGTTGAGTTTGTAAACTACCCCAATATCTACATTTAAAAGTTTATTTATTTCTATAAATGAGGAAATTACTCTCAAATTTCCATATACTCAATGAAGACATGTGGAATACTATAAATTGATTTTTTTTGATAAAATGACCCCAATCTATCTGACTTCCAATCAGAGTTGGATGGATTGGGTAAGAATTAATGTCAAAGAAATATGAACAGTCATGTTAAGAGGCTGGTGTCTTCCATGACTAAGAAGGAAAAGCAGGGCAGTCTAATAATAAGAGCACCAGACTGTAGATCACTGATCATGAGTTCAAGCCTGCAGTACTTGGCTATAACCTAGCTCATGATCCCAGTCAAACACTTCCCCTCAGCATATAAGCATGCTCAAGTCTCAAAACAAAACAAAACAAAACAAAAACAACATGAAAAATGAGAACACGAAATCTCCTCTTAACACTTGAGCTCTCTCTAACCACTTCCCAATCTCTCCTCATTCCTTTCACATCCTAGTTTTTCAAAAGACTAACTGACATCCTCATACTACACTTTCACTTTTCTCAGGCTTTGTTGAAATCTGTCTTCCAAGTTAATTATACAAAGTAACTTTGATTAGTTCTTGTTGTAGATCCTCATTCTCTTTTATATGTAATTATGCATTCTTCACAAATTAAATTTCTCTTCCCCATTTTCAACCCTTTATCTACTTGTCTGATCTTACTAACCTGGCCAGGACCTTCACTAAAATGTCAATTCAAGGTCGTAATAGTGTGCATCTTTCTTTGGTTCTTTGTTTTAAAGAGACTATTTCTAATTTTCAACATTAACAATGATGTGTAACAATCTTTATAAAGATAAAAAAGTCTATCAATCTTAAAGTTTGTATCACACGTAAATGTGGAATTTTATAAACTGCATTTATTGCATATTTGATATCATCCATTTTTTCTCCTTTAATTAGTAAAAGTTGTTAGTTGTATTTGTGGAGTTTCTAAAATTAAGCAATACTTGTACAAACCTGAGCATAAGAATATATACCCATCACTCTTTTTTAGTTTACATTTCTGGATTTAGATTGCAAATATTTCATTTATGATTTAGAATAAATGTGCATGAGTAATTTTGAGTTGTAATTTTCCATTCTTAAACTGTCTTTGACCAGTTTTGGTATCTTCATAGAATGATTTGGAGAGTATTCTCTCCACAAAAGTTTGTATAACTTGGCTATGAGATACCCCTTCAAAATTGTTGACCTTCTCAGTAAAGCAATTTTGACTTTTATTTTCCTTTTGGGAAAAAAAAAATGGTATCTTCAATTCAATCTTTCTGTTTTTTTCTTCCATTTTTAGTTAATTATATTTCCTAGATTTTGTCCATTACACCTAAGTTTTCAAATTTATTGATATAAACTACCTTATTAACTTCTTAAACAGTGCTTTAATTATAATTATATCCTCAGTTTAATTTCTAATAGAATTTATTAGTATCTCCCCACCTTATCCTCTCTCCTGCTCTCTTTTTCTCATCAGTTTTGCCCAAATTTCTATTTCTATTTTTGCTAAAAACTAACTTTTTGCTTTGTTGTCATATCTTTGAAATTTTTCACTATTTTTTATTTGTATCTGTTTCTTCCTTCTTTTGCATCTTGGTTTTATTATTTTTCTGACTTCTTCAGTTGAAAACTTAGGCCATTCGTTTTTTAAAAATTATTTTTTTTTCCAAACACATCTAACACTAGAGGAATTTCCTTGAAGAACCACCTTTGCTGAGTCCAAAGTTTTATATTGTATTTTTATTAAAATTCAAAGTAAGGTTTGATTTCCATTATGATTTCTTCTTTTTTTTAATAATTTTTATTTTGTTAAATTAGTCACCATACAGTACATCCCCAGTTTTTGATGCAATGTTCCATGATTCATTATTTGCATATAACACCCAGTGCATCATGTGATATGTGCCTCCTTAATACCCATCACCCGCCTATCCCAATCCCCCACCCCCCTCCCCTCTGAAGCCCTCAGTTTGTTTCCCAGAGTCCACAGTCTCTCATGGTTCCATTATGATTTCTTCTTGACCTTACAGTTATATATGCATATTGGTAATATCCAAACACATGGGGATATTTTTGTATGTCCTTTTTTTTATTGGCATCCTACTTAACTTTTTTTATTTGTTTCATTCACTGGTTTATTTGATATCATAGAATATGGCTTTTATGAGTATGTAAGCCTTAAAACAGTATTTATTTGCTAACTGTTGTTTGCTGGGTTAGATATATCTACTGAATGAAGCTAATTCACTGTGTTTTCAAGTCCTAAGTACCTTTGACAATTTTTGTTTTAGACCAATCATAAATCAGAAGGATACATTGAAATCTTTAAGTATGATAATGGATTTTTAAAATTTTGACTGCTAATTCTATGGAATATGTTCCAATATAATTTGAGGCAATTTTTTTATGTGATTACTAGTCGAGAGACGTCAAAAAATGTTATTGTATAGTGAAATGCTCTATGTTTCTCCACTTTCCTTTGATTAGAATTTTCTTGGTAAATCTTTTTTGCATTTTATTTTTGATAATTTCATATTTTTATGTTTTAGACCTCTAATAAATAGTATTTGGATGTATTTTTACAATCTGATCATATCTGGCCTTAAACTGGTGAGTTTAAACCATTTGCATTAATTATATGGTCAGTTTATATTTCTCTTATCTTACTCTTTGTTCTCCTTTATGTAACTCTTTCTTTGCTTTCTTTCCCCTTTTTTTTTTTGTCTTGTTAGGTTTGTTTTAGGGGCATTTCATTTCTTTTTTTTTTTTTTCTCACTTGGAAATTTTGCAGACTAATTTTTTAATTGTAATGGTACCTTTGCAAATTATGATGAATATTAAAAATGAACAATATTTTTATATCTCTCTTAGCAACAGGAGGAATCGAAACACTTCTTACTCCAATTACTCCTCTCCCAATTTACATGGTTTTATGTTCTGCATTGTTGTTCTGTCTTTTCTTAGCTCGATAATATTAGCCATGAGTTTGGTTATAACCTTATATGGTTTGCTAAGATCTACTTATATGTTTGCCAGTTTATTTTCTGAATTTTTCCCTATATTTTTATATATCTAATATTCTTATATTTCCATATTCTCATCTAGTATAACTTCTATCTATTCCTGAGGAGCATTCTTATGGTATTCTTCCAATAATATCTATTGTTGATCTGTTCTTGATAGTCTTTCAATTTGTATTTATCTCTATGTCTTAATTTCCTCTTGTTCTTAAAAGAGTCTTTGTGGTTATTAAATAGAGAATTCTAGGTTAACTGTTACTTTCTCTCAACATTTTAAAGAAAGTGTAACTGTATCTTATGGCTCTATTGTGGATGTTGTAAAGACTGCTATCAACATTTATTCCTTCAGTTTAATTTTTCTGTCATTATTGTTTTAAATCTCTTCTTTTTGCTCTAATGTACTTTATTTTTACTAAAATGAATGAGTCTAAATGATTTTCTGTTTGATATATATTCAGTTTTCTATATCTATAAATATATGTCTGGGAAAGTCTAAGAAATTAACTTCAAATATTACCTCTGTTCATTCTATTTTTTTCCTTTAAGAATTCTAATTAAATAAATACTAGAAATTTTCTGTTGACCTTTTATATCTTTTACCATCCCTTTCCTATTTTTCAACTCGTTATTGGTGTCCTGTACTCTAAATTTTTTTTACACTCTAGCATCATTGTCTCTTTAGCTGGGGCTAATTTGTCTTTATCTCATTTATTACAGCTTTATTTTTATTTCAATACTGAATATTTTTGTTGTATACTTTTTATGGTTTTGTTTTACATCTGTCTGGTCACTTATTTAATGGTACTTTTTTGCTTGATAATCCATTTATTTATTTCATTTAACTTTTAGTACTTTAAACATTGAATCCATAGTTAAGTCATATTTCTAAGCTGGCAACTTTATTTTCTTGAAAGTCTAAATCTGTTTTGTTTGTTTCTTGAATCTCATTGAAGGTGGCTTATTTTTCTATATATTTATATATTTTTATTTATAAACTTGTTTTTTGAACTTTGGGAGATTTGGAGGTCTAAATTGAAGCCACTTCTCTACAGAGGGTATCTGGGCTAGGGTTGGGGAATAGGCGTACAGTATGCTGCCAGTCTCTTTGGGAGTCTCAAGTTTACTGTGAAAATCATTACCAAATCTTGTTCATAAGGTTGATGTTGTTATTGTTATTTGCTTTCAGGGCAACCAGCATATATTGCTTTTGCTTAAGATTCTCAGCTGGTGTCAATATACAAGTTTTGTTTGTTTGGGGAGAGTGTATTCCTCTCTTCTTATAGACGCAGCAATGCATTAAATGTATGCTTTATACATTTGTAAATAAAGTACCCCCTGGGTCACTAGCCTGCTATACTGCCAAAGCAAAGAGATACATACACACACACATGTGCGTGCACGGGCATGCACACACACACATACACATACAGAAAGAATGAAAATATGAGACTACGTTGTAACCTAAAGAGATTTGCACTTTTTGCTCTTTCTCCTTGCAAATGACTTGAGTCTCCAACCTTCTTTCTTCCTCCCAGCCCCCAAGCACACACATGCACACTTCACCTCCCTGAACACTGAGTGGTCCTCGCCTCTATTTTCAGATCTCTCTCACCACCTTTATAGGTTCTACTATGGTATGTTCTCACTGCATCTTTTCCTCCTAATATGTAAAACTACTCTAATTAGTTAAATGCCAAAAAATGGGAGCTCTTTTATTCTTTAACATCATTATCAGTGAGTAGCATAGCTCCTGTCTCCATAAATATTATTAAGCAAATAACTCAAAGGAAGTGCACAGAGAAATGGAACTTATCACAACACATAAGGGTGGAGTTTCCACCAGTACCAAATTTGATCTTATAAAGAGTGAATATATTGAATTTGAAAATTCTTCTTGCTATTGAATGTATAAAACACATTTAAGTTCCAAAATACCTGGGAAGCCAATGTTATTTAAAACCTAATTTTGACCATCTTAACAGTACTTGAAACTGGGAATTCAGTTGTAAAAGGCCATACTCAGGCCATTTTGTAAAATATTCAAAGAGTTTATATCTTTTTTATATATTCCATGAATATATCTCCTAGAGAAATAGATAACTGATTTGTAGAGATTTAATAAATAACAGACATAAATAGTTACTATAAATAATAACACTGATTATCCTGTGTAATCAAACCCTTCACCTGCTGAGATATCACTGTGTTTATGCAGATCAGCTGTAGGCCTTTCATCCATGAAATTATAGAATGTATAATGTGATGGGCCATGATATATTCACTGTAATTGCTTATTTATAAAAAGAGCTATCAACAGCCCACTTTAAATAAATTCAAAAATCACCGTAGGGCATTTAGAAATGAATATTTTATATGACATTTTAAAAAGATTATGAGCATTTCTTTGAACAGTAAAATTAATAGCTGTTTGGCTGTTTAAACTCATCCACTGTAGATTCAGGATAATAGCATATAAACTGTAATTACTGTATTTGTGTTTTAATTAGAAAAACCATCTACTTTTCTAGTAATGCAAATTTTTTACCTAAAATATGAATAAAGGGAAAACAAATTAGTAAGTGTTAAATTTTCTCATGGGTCTTTTGAAAGTGAAATATATTCTATTAGTAACTCTATCTGCATGCTCATCTCTCTATCACCTACCTGCACATCTATACTTTTTATCACAATAAGTAAGTCTATATTACACAGCAAAAAATGTCGAACTTTTTGAACATCAAATATAATTATAGAAATCTAAAGATTTTAACATACTCAGAAACATGCATCTTTTTTGTCTTTAATCTTTAGTATAAATGAATCTTACAGTAGCTTGAGATATATTATAAAGCTCGAGGTAGTCATTAGAGCCACAAATTTCTAAAATCAAGGGGAGAAAAGCTCAAGAATAATGATCTTGTTCCAGGATTAACTAAAGGGTACTATATTACAGAATCATTCACAAGAGTCATTGTGATAACAGAGAAGAAAGGACACGATTAAAATCTATGAAATTCTGAATAATGGGAATAGGTGCTCTTATAAAATAATTCATCCAATGTTGATTTAATGGCTTCATAAGGCCACAAACTTATCTGCATATTCCCCTTCAAGCTCTGAACAAAAAATAATTTCCATACATTCTTTTGTACATGATTTTTCCATGTTGATATTAGAAATCATTAAAATAGTGCCAAATTTTCATTTTGTATTTTTAATAATTCTGCTCATTTTAGTTCATAATCTCATACATAAGACCTTGGTTATCACTCTTAAGAATAAACCAAGTGCTATGAGGAATATAAAGGACGTAAGTAGAGTTTTCTGGAGATCTCATTTAGTTGTAAAACAGCTTTCTACTTTAGGGAAAGTTTGGAAGCTTTGTCTTCTGAGAAATAATTGTCGACATATTTCCTTTAAAACTAAGGAAAGTTATGGTGAAGCATCAAGTTTATATTGTCAGGATAGATTAGGAGGAGCAATCTGGGAAGAAGGATCTAATTCATACTACTTAATACTACTATTTTAAAACTAACACTAAAGGTAAAGGATGCAGATAAAGTGAATATGAACTCAGGAACATGAAACTGACATTTATTTTCTGAGAATCCAGAAAGAAGAGTATTGGCCTTGGGATCTATTTACATGAAGTACGTGACTTTTTTTCATGAGAAATACAACCGTCTACAGAATTGCAAGCTGTGTAAGGCTATAATGGTTAAACTTATTTATCTAAGAATTTCATGAACAATAGTAGAGATCTAGCCAACTAAAAGTAAACAGATGTAGAGAGACAAGGACTTTGAAACATGTATAGGCATTAGCTGTTAAGCAATAGTATAAACTAAGCCTCTCTAGGTACCAGTCAGTAGTGAAAGTCTCAAGTCCTTTGGATTGTATGAAGGTTTAAAAGATTTTCAGAACTCTGGAGAAACTGGTCAGTGAATGCTTGGGACCTCTGTTGTTTGAGTCCCCTTTGTCCCTATTCCCATACTATTCAGGGTTACTTGGTTAATTTGGGATTTGGCCTGTCTATATGGGAGAAGGGCAGAAGTTTTCAAAGAGATAACTTCTCCCCTATAATAAATCCCTCAGTACGAGTTTAGATTAAAAAAAAAAAAAAGAATCTATGTCTGAGTGTAATCAAACACTAGAACAAACCTCCCAAAATATTTGTAGAGGCATTTAAAAATATTTGTAGAAGCATTTAGAAATAGTTAGTGTCAAGACAGATTATGAATTTAATGGGTAGAAATTTCTTCAAACAAATAAAAAGAAATCAATAGAATGATTAAGTTATGAATAAGCCAATGATTCCTGGGCTCTCCAAATGGTTAAACAATAAATGAAGTGACTTTTAAAATAACATTGAGAGAATGAAATTTATTCACAGGGGACACAAATAAGGAAAATCCTGTATTTATATATAAAATTCTCTTTAAAGTTTTGTATAAAAAAGTACAACTGCATAAAAGGATATATATGGAATTATTATTTATAACTAATGGATGCAATAAATATGCATGCAGTTACTAAATGTGGACATAAATTTCCAAAGAAAGTTTGTATCTGTCTTTGGTTTGAGAAAGCTCTACCTGTTCAAACATGGATATAGGAATTCACAATGTTCTCTGCTTGTAATGACAAGATAAGAGCTAAAAAAAAAAAAAAAAACGAGCTTACTAGTTTCATGGAAAGGTGCCAGCAATGGAATAAAAAAAATGATGACTTTTCCAAAATAATATGAACCTATAATAATGATTTTAGGAACACTGTAATGAGGATCCTAAAAATTTATGAGTTAAAGATAAGACATCAGAAAGAAAAGCAAATAACATTTAAAATATTTTTTGTTATAAAAATTCAAACGTAACAATAAAAATAGATTTTAAAGTCAGTTATTATACCATCTCATGACATTTACTATTTCATTATTATTTCATTCCTTGTTACTTCATTTTTTTCAAAACTATAATTTCAATGGATGTATTTTACTCAATTGACTGGTTATACCATAACATGAGTGACACTGTATCTTCAAGTCATTTGGTTGTTTCCAAAGTTTTTTTTATTCAAAGTATATGTGTTCTTATAGGTATTCTGTATTTAAGGATATTTCTGTATTCAGAAGGAATTAGCACGTCAAAAATTGTAAACATTTTTAGGCATATAGCATTTTTTTAAAAAAAAGTTGAAGGGCACCTCGGCTCCTTCCACAGTTGGGCTATTGTGGAAGGATAAAGAAGATGTGGTCCTTATACATAATAGAATATTAATCAGCCATCAGAAAGGATGAATACCCACCATGTTGAAACATGGATGCAACTGGAGGGGATTATGCTGAGTGAAATAAGTCAAACAGAGAAAGACAATTATCATATGGTTTAACTTACATGTGGAACATAAAGAACAGAATGGAGGACAGCAGGAGAAGGAAAGGGAAAATGAAGGGGGGGATATCAGAGCGGGAAAGGAACCATGAGAGACTATGGACTCTGGGAAGCAAACAGAGGGTTTCGGGGGCGGGGGGAAGGGCTAGCCCGGTGAAGGGTATTAAGGAGGGCACGTGTTGCATGGAGCGCTCGGTGTTATACGCAAACAATGAATCATGGAACACTACATCAAAAACTAATGACGTACTGTATGGTGACTAACATAACATAATAAAAAATAATAAAAATAAATTTCTTGTTATGTGAAAAAAATTTAAAAAATCATGGAACACTACATCAAAAACTAATGACGTACTGTATGGTGACTAACATAACATAATAAAAAATAATAATAAAAATAAATTTCTTGTTATGTGAAAAAAATTAAAAAAGAAGTTTATGCCAATGTAAAATGCCATGGCAACATAAAATGCCTTGAGAGTATCAGTTGTGCCATAGTTTAGAATGCCACATTTCCTTATTAAGTGTGAATAGAAGAAAATTGAAACTCGTTTTGACTTTCAGAGTTTTTAAACTATAAAAGTAAATGTGATTAAAATATATCATCAGTTGATGATTATATACTATCTTCTTTTATTGAGTACTTTTATTTTTAGACTAAGTTGCCATTGATTGGGTGGTGGAGAGCTACATTTCTATAATTCTGCCATCTGCTACAGTAATTGGAGTGAAAGAAACACTGGGATTGCACTGTAATAATTTGTTTCCATTCTCTTGTCTATACAAAATTTTAAAAAAATAAGACTACTTGTAGTAAGAACATTAACCACCAAAACATACCCAGTCTCAAGACCTGGAACCTGGAAATGTTACCTTACAAGGAAAAAAGGTCTTTGTCGATGTGATTAAGTTAAGGATATTGACATGGACAGATTATCCTGGATTATTCCAGTTAGCTCTAAATCGAGTTTGGCATTCCTTACAAAATTGAGTAGAGAGAGATTTGATACACACAGAAGAGGCAAAGATAACATGACCAGGGAAGCAGAGATTGGCTTGGTGTGACCACAAGTCAAGCAAAGCTGGCATCCATCGGAATCTGGAAGAGGCAAGGAACAGATTTCCCTATAAGCCTTCAGAAAGAGCACAGTCCTGTCAACACCTTGATTTTGGCTTAGTAAAAATGATTTTAGACTTCTGGCTTTCAGAAACTGTGAGAGAAAAATTTTTTGGAGTTTTAAGTGATTAAGTTTGTGGTATTTGTTAGGGTAGCCACAAGGAGCTAATTCACTAGTTACCGTCACTCATAAACCTTGGACAAATTTAGGCTTGTCTACCATTTATTGTGTTAAAATTTGAATCCAGACGATAGTGCATTTATTTTTTTAATGTAGTACCTCACATTCAACTTTTGATGAAGTATTGAGATTAGTAGTTTTTGTTCTAAGGCCCAGGAAAAATCACTGTAAGACTTCGGATCTAAAATTATATATCAGCCAGGCAAGACAAACACAAAATTTTTCACCTTGCATTAATGGGCAAAAAGCATATGCAATCTTCCAAAGCAATTTCAAAATGAAAAAAAAAAAATAGCACATAAACATGGATGTGTGAACACACTCCTTTTGCATTTTAATATGAGGGGATTTTAAAATTCCATGTCATGAATCATGGATTTAAAAATGTTTGTTATATAAAAATATAAATTTGTCATAAATATTTATTTTTACAGTTTATGCATTGTTTTATGTTACATTTAGTGTCTTTCATATCATCTATTAAAATCATTCCCTTTGCCATAAAAATACATTGTATATTTTTCTACTTAAATTAGGACAATTTCTAATGAAGACAAAGATTTTATTTAAAAAAATGAAAACCTCAAAATTTTCACAACTGACAAGAATTTATTCATTTGGATTCATTTATCTTCTGTATCAGGAATTTCTGTTGTTGGATGCTCTGAACTATGTCAGTAGCAGGACTTGTAGAAAGAACACTACACAAGGCATGTGAAAGCCTGTGTTTCTAGCTCTGATTTTGATACTGTTTATATGAAAGCTGAGCAACCTCAGTTTCTTGGAATTTCTGCTTGAGATGTAAAGCACAGACACCTCTTAGTCTACTTAAAGCATTAATATAGGATGAAGTAGGCTAATATATAAGATCATTTTCAAAACTGTAATGGATTCTACAAAAATAAATGTTATGATAAGATACCAATCTAGTTGTATACTTGGATAATCATCCATCAATTAATTATAATGTAAGACAATGACCGTTTGGCACATAAAATGAAGTAGCACATTATACCATATTTTTAAAAAAATTTAAATGGATCTCTTTTCATGTGCATAGCAATGGTGTGATTGCTGTGGGAAAATATCTCAGTATGCCATTCTCAAATAACTTTCTCAGAATTATGCTGATAGAGTGGTATTCTAAAACTACTTTTTAGCATGTCAGTATAACTACCACTGATATAATGTAATTTTAAATCAAGTAATAAACTTTCTTAAATGGATTTAAAATCTCTCTAACATAATAAATGGAATCATGCGATGCCCAGTGACATTCTTAATTCAGTGGACAATTCTAGTTTTCGTTTTGTTTCGTTTCACTTGGATCTTTCACAGCAAATGTCACAAGGTAACAACACTGTTTACTCTTCCAGAATGATCCTGCTCTAGTTCACACCATGGTACACGCTCACCCGCTTCTGGTTTTGACACTTTTGTCTCATTCCCAGCGAAGACTGCCTTGCTCTATCTGAATTAAGTACTCCATCCCTGATACCCACATCTTCCTTTATTGCTACATAATTTTTTCTTTTTTGGTCACCAACTAACATACTTTATATTTTTACTTAATCATCTGCATTGTATGTTCTGTGTCTTCTCTTACTAGAATGTGATATTCACAGAGGCAGACTTTTTTTTAAAAGATTATTCTTTTTTTATCCCAGCACCTGAGACCTACAATGGTGTTGGCCCCCAAATAGTTTTGAATAAATGAATTAATGAATAAGTGCATGACTGAATAAATAAATGGAGTATAAATTTTATATATAACAATATGTTATGTTATAATATTATTTTACTAATAAAGATCTAAATGCTATCTCAACTATGCTCAGTGTAGAGAGAGATAAGGACAAGAGTAATGTAAGGATAAGAGTAATGTGCAGATGACAGTGATAAAATAAATACCAAGTGATTCTCTTATGGGAGGTTGCAATAATTCCTTCTCTTCCCTTCCTTATGTATCCAAGGTGACATAGATATCAAGGTTTTTTCTTAATAAAGAAATAATAAGAAATGTAAATTGCAGTGAAAATATAGTAAAAGTAAAAATATTTGTATATTTTAAATAAAATATATTATTTTGTTAACAAAATAAGTGTTTATATTTAAATCCTCATTGGATTTCTAACAATATAAATGTAAATGACCAAATCTGTAACGAATGGAGAGAGATCAACTGGGGAGAAAATTCTGGAAATTTTGTTTTGTGTGTGTGCCTTATTCTAATTTTACCTTGTTTGTTTGGAAAGTATATACTCTATTTCTGCCCATTTAGTAATTGCTCTAGCAACTGCATCATGCATCTTTAACTTTTAAAAATCTAATGGTGATCTGATTTTAGTCTCATTTTAGGCAGTCTAAGAAACATATTGAGAGGTAACCGAAACTTATTTTACCATCCTTCCAACATATATGATATTGGTATTATATATTTTAGTTCCATATATTTAAGATCCAATGAGATATTTTATGTTATTTTATATATCCAAAGCTCATTCGGCTTTACCCTCATTTTGAGTTGTTGTTGTTTTTTTGTTTTTGTGTTTATTTTGCTGACAGTGTCGGTAAAATGAGAACTAAGCCTTCAAAATGAATTAGAAAGATAATTTTTCTTCTGCCTAACATGTTTTTGTTTTGTTTTGTTGCCTTAAAAATATGTTTATTCAGACCTCTTCCTTAGGATACCTTGATGGATACAGAATTCTACATATCAGCTATTTTTCTTTCTTTCTTTATTTCTTTTTTTTTAACATATTGGCACTACTCTTTGACTGGTTTCTGGCTTCCATTGTTGTTATAGAAAGTCACCTGACCTTTGAAATTTGTATTTTTTTCTAGATGCTTTCAAGCTATTTCTGTCTTGATTTTTGTAGTTTCCCCGTTATATTTCTAGTTGTATTTTTCCTTCTTTCTTTGACTTTTTAGGCTTCTTGAATGTATAAATTGGTATCTTCCAAAAATCTGTAAAAATCTCACTTAAACCTGGACTTAGTATTCTCTGCTCCAGTATCTCTTCCTTTTTGTAAATCAATTAAATACATGTTAGAATTTCTCACTAGATAGTGCATTTCTCTTAACTGGACTTCTGTATTTTTTTTCTTTTTCCTTATTGAAAGATTTATCTTTTAGAGTAGTTTAAGTTTCACAGAAAAATTAGGAAGGTACAGAGAGTTCCCATACAGGCACTGCCCCCAGACATGCATAGCCTCCCCCATTATTAACATCCCCATATGATGTGTCAATATAGGCTCATCATTATCACCAAAAATCCATAGGTTCCATTATCACTCTTGGTGTTGTGCATTCTATGGGTTTGGACAAATACACCATATAGTACCATATATTAGAGTACCCTATGGAGTATTTTCACTGCCCTAAAAAGCCTCTGTGCTCTGCCTATTAGTCATCCCTCCCACTAAACCTCTGGAAACCACTGATCTCTTTTACTGTCCATGGTTTTGCCTTTCCCAGAATGTCATGTAGTGGAAATCATACAGTGTATAGCCTTTTCAGATTGGTTTCTTTTACTTATAATATGCATTTAAAGTTCTTCTTTGTCTTTTTATGGATTCATAGCTCATTTCTTTTTAGCACTGAATATTCCATTGTCAGGTTCTACCACAGGTTGTTAACACATCACATAATGAAGGATGTCTTGGTTGCTTTCAAGTTCTGGCAAATATGAATAAAACTTCTATAAACTTCACTGTGCAGGTTGCTGGATTTACATAAGTATATACAATATATTTCAATTCCTTTGGGTATATTCCAAGGAGTACAATTGGTAGATTGTATTATAAGAAAGCACCAAACTGTCTTCCAAAGTAGGTGTACTGTTTTGCATTCCCATCAGCAATGAATGAGAGTTTCTGTTGTTTCTCATATTCTCCAGCATTTAGTGTTGTCAGTGTTCTAGATCTGAAGCATTCAAATAGGTATGTAGTGGTAACTTGTTGTATTAATTTGCATTTCCCTGATGACATATGATTTGGTGCCTCTTCTATCCTTATTTGCCATCCATATATCTTCTTTGATGAGGTATCTATTAAGGTCTTTGGTCTATTTTTAATTGGTTGTTTTATTTTTGTTTAGTTTTGAGAATCTTTTTACATTGTGGATAACAGTCCTGTATCAGATGTGTCTTTTGCAAATATTTTCTCCCTATCTGTGGCTTATCTTCTCATTCTCCTGATGTACTTTTTGTTCTTTGCTAGCTTCAGGCTACATTCTGAACATTTTTACTGACCCATTATACGGTTTCTTATTTCTCTCCCTAGCTATTTCTAATCGGGAGTGATATCTATCTATTGACTCAAACTTACTGTCATTTTATTTTCCATTATTAGAATTTTTCTTTGGTTCCTTTTGAAATCTACTTCCCATGTTCCCTGAAAAAAAAAAAAGTTAAGATTTGCTTTTATTTCTTAAACCATAGAAATGATGGTTGTTTTATAATCTCTGATGCATTCAATACATTATTTATTATTTTTTTTTCAAAAACTGGTTATTTTCTCTGTTGTATTTTCTATGTCTTACCCGTAGTATCTCTTTCCACAAAATCCTGGTTATCTTTCCTCTTTGAGTCATTTATTTTTATTTTAAAATATATTGTAAGTGTAAAATATATAAAATATATTCTAGGAGTAAAATGGTTAATATAGTTCACTACTGCTTCAGGAAAAATAATCTTTTGTTTTATTGAGGGGACTGGAGATGTTACCAGTCACTTTAATCCATATTCAAGGCTTAATAATTCTTTCACCCACTAGAGATGCAAAGTTGAGCAATAAACACTGATTCACTTCAGCTATTTCTTCAACCTATTGGATTATCTCTTTGTTCTCATAGCCTAATATCCCAGTTTAACTCACTAAGTAAATTCAAATTAGTATATTTTATAAATAAAGTTTTCAACTTCCATAAAGTTCAGGCTCTGATTTTCACTTTCTAGCTAATGAAGCCACTAAAATTACATTTCAACTTTACAGTTTTTTCTTACTAGTTGGCAAATTCCCTTAAAGGACAAATAACTTTGTTTGCTGCTTCTTCCCCAAGAATTTGGCCTCAATATCTTATTAACTTCTCAGTGCTCTTAAACTGATATTTTAAAATTATTTCGTTCAGCTCTCCTAGTTTTCCCAAGCCAGAAGGCTGGTCTTTATCACCTGGCCCATCATTACAAGAAGAAGAATCTATTTTATAGAAAGGCAAGACTTGGTATCAATATAGTCACACATGTGCACTCTAAATATGTCATAGATAAGTTGACATACAAATGTATGCACACAAATATGCACACACATAATGAATATATAAGTAGAATATAAATATAAATAAACTCTCTGTCTTAAATTGATTTATTTTTTAGTTATCTATATGTTTTAGGAAATGAAGAAGTGATTCAGCTTTTTTTTTTTTCTCTAACCATATCAAGGAAGAAACCCAATAGACCATCTAGGAGGTTATTATATTGCTTTATAGCTGATAAGTGTATATAAATATTCTTTTTCATTTTATTTCTTTTACAGTTGACTGAAAAGGAGCAGAAGAATTCTCTGAAAACTAAAGAAGTTAAATATTTTAACCAATTTCAATTACTCTCTACAAATATTTGTCCAGGACTTTTGTAAAACCTTCCTTGACATCAGTCTATCATGATAAACACTGCTTCCTGTTTGTGCTCCCACAGACTTTTGTTTATACTTCTATTTTAATATTTTCACGTTATTTTAATTGCTTGTTTGCATGTATGTCTCCTGATCTGGAATATAAGACCTATGTGTTAGAATTTCTTTTATGCCTTGATTTTATTTTCGTATCTATCTCAGTGACTGGCAAATAGAATTCACTTAATAAATGCTTATCAAATGAAATTTGAAAGCCAGATGTGATCATAAATATGGAAATAACCCGTAGCAATAATGCATAGTGTCTTTCTGAAAAGACTTCCTAATGTAGCAGAGGAGATAAACATTACTCAACATGTTAAGAGAAGCATGAACTGTGTGGGTATCATATAATGATAACACAGAAGGAAAAAAAACACATTCTACCTTTTAGGGATAAAGCAGAATTCGTAAGATAGTTGACATAGAGCTGGTCCTTGTAATTTTTAAAGGATTTTCTCAACTAAGCTGTTAGGATAGCATAATACAATTAGTAGAAGTAGGATTATTAAAACTGGAGGTATAAAAGTCTGAGGCCAGTCTGCAGACTGAAGAGTATGTTGATATGAATAACACAAAATGGTTGCAGTATCATCTGTCATTCATGATTGTCACATTTCAATAAAGAATTATAAAGCAAAACAAAACAGACTACATTTTACAGTCTCTCTTACAATGAGGTTAAAAACACGTGACTGATTTTGTAACTCATGTACCTCATATGTCACTGAGATTTTTAAGTGAGATTCTGTGCCTGGCCCTAATCTACCGATGAGAGGTAACAGAAGCTGTGGTGGGTATTTCCTCAAAAAGTTATTTTGCAGGATAATTCTGGGATTTGCCAGGCAGCAGGAGTGTTTAGCTCCCTTTGAACCCGCTTGGGAGAGTATCTTGGGGTATTCATTATATATGCTTAGCCTGGAGCTTGTGCTTTTCCGGTTCTTCAATAAGACTTGCCTAGTTGTTGTTTTTTGTTTTTTTGAGAGATTTTTTGAAAAATAAAACAATATGACAGACTTAAAAGAAAACCACAAATCATAAGTAAACTACTTGATGCAGTTTTCAAAAAGTGAACCCTTATACCTACCACATGGTATGAAAAATAGAAAATTATAAAAACCCCAAAGTCCTCTTATGTACCCACTCATTCATTATTGCCCATTTTCTCCAAAGCCAAAGACTACCCTGATCAATCACCATTTATTTTGTCAGGTTTTGAGCTTGATCCACATAGAATCACATAGGAAATACTATTCTGTATCTGATATCTCTAGGGTCCAGTGTCTGAGTCATAATAGGACAGTCCCTGTTACAAGTTTAAGGTACTACACCAGGTAACTTTTGCCACTAAGAGACCTTATTTTTGATGAACTATTTCACATTCTTCTAAGGTTTAGTGAAATCCAAAGAACATGATAATTGTCTGGCTAGCCCAAGCGGTCATATGAATGACTCTTCCCCTTGCTCTTAAACTTCAGCAGATCCAATGTTGCTGAAGTGCCTGAATGTTGTAAGGAGCTTGCCGATGTCTCAGTAAGAGAATCACAGCAATGTCGCTAGGGTTTTGACAGAAAACCACATTAGGGCTTATAAATGGGTTTACATAAGAAAGTGGCCATGGTAGAAAAAAATTATACTTGGCTCAATGTTATAAACCTCTCTCTTCTAAGACCAAGAGTAATATAGCCACTGCTTGGTCAGAGCTGAACCAAACCTGAATTTCTAATATACCACCATATTTCAGGAGAAACCATCCTGCTCCACGTGGCATGTTGATAACATTGGATCCTTCTGATATAGAGGGGTTAGCAACTTGTCTTCACTGAAATAAACACTTATGGTGACAAAGATATTCCTTCCTGACACAAAGCTAATGACAGCAGCACTAACAATGCCTTCCTTGAATGTCTTATTCACTGTAGTAAAACCCTGTCATGATATCCCTTACTAAAAACCAACCAACCAAACAAACAAACAAAAAAACTACTTTTATCACAAAAGAAGTAAGACAACGTACTGATGTTCATAGAAATTCACTCGTCTTCCTATTGACTTGAGTTCCCCAAAGCAACCAGCCTTATAGAATGGTAAAATGGACTACTGTCAGTACTTCAGACATATCTTTAGCTAGAAGAAATAACACTAAGAATTGAGTGTGTTATTCATGTCCTGTTACATGCTCTGGCCCAACAACCAATGTGTAGTGCTATTTCTCCCATAGATTGAATATGTGGTCCTGAAAATCTAGAATCATAAAATGGAGGTAACATTTCTCACAATGATAACTAAAATGTCAATATTTAATCATTAAGATCTTGAGTTTGAAATGTATCTTTTAGGCAAAGGTAAATCATTAAAGCTTAAGAAGATTGTGAGTGACGTATCAGGATTATTGGGGGAAAGGTGATGGGGTGGAAACCAGCTGGAAGGCTAACCCAGTGAGCAAACACAAACTGCTAATGGCTTGGACTCACACCATGGCAATGGGAGGGGTAAAGAGAGGTTAACTTTATGTAGATTGAATTAGCAAGGTTTGTGGCTACTTGAATATATATTGAAAAAAAGGAAAAGTTAATTTTAAATTTTTAGATAGTGCTTAGGTTTTAGGTTCAAAATCAGTAGGTTTGATTATTACATTTTTGGTTTGTGTTTGTGCAAGGTATGTAGTTCCAAACATTCATTGTATGAATGATTTAAAATATAATAATGCAATGAAAATAGCAAACTGCCATTACATGCAACATCAGTGTATCTTAGAAACAACTCAATATGAAGTGAAAGCATAAGACATATAAGACTGTATACACTATCATTTCATAATTAAAAAGAAAAAAAATTACATGTTATTTAGGAATCCCTAAGTAGGTTATTTTTTTTTTTTATTTTTTAAGTTGAATGGCAATGAGAAACATCTGGGAGAGTGGTTATTTTCAAGGGGGGGAAATAGGACTGTGAGAATGCAGAAAAGCATGACTTCAACTGAATATACAGATCTTTGGAGGAGGTACATCTTCATGAGTATTTGGTTTACTATTATAATTTATTATTTAGATGTCCATCACAGTTGTTCTGTCATATGTTTAAATATCATATGACATAAACTATAGGAGAATATTTTATCAGATTTAAAAGAAGATGAGGATGAAGACACAGATTTGGAGGTTTTAAACATATAGTTGAGGGGCGCCTGGGTGGCACAGCAGTTAAGCGTCTGCCTTCGGCTCAGGGCGTGATCCTGGCGTTATGGGATCGAGCCCCACATCAGGCTCTTCCACTATGAGCCTGCTTCTTCCTCTCCCACTCCCCCTGTTTGTGTTCCCTCTCTTGCTGGCTGTCTCTATCTCTGTCGAATAAATAAATAAAATCTTTAAAAAAAAAAATAAATAAAAATAAACATATAGTTGATAGTTTTACATGTGGGGGTATATGAAATTTCCTTTATAGAGAATGTAGGAGATAAGGAATCTAAACACAATGTCCTAGAAATACCAACTTGTAATGATCGAAGAGAGGGAAAGGTCAGCATGAAAGTTGAAAAATAAAGAAAAATCATATCTTGAAGTGAAGGGAATAGAAATACAATGGAATATTACTCAGCCATAAAAACAAGTGATATTGTGTCATTTGCAACAACATGGATGGACCTAGAGGGTATTATGCTAAATGAAATAAGTCAGAAAGAGAAAGGCAAATATGATATGATTACATTCATATATGGAATTTAAGAAATAAAACAAATGAACAAAGAAAAAAAGAGACAAACACAAAACCCCAAGACTCTTAAAGACAGACCAAACTGCTGATTGCCGGGGAAGCGGGGGGGGCCGGGTGAAATAGATAAAGGGGATTAAGAGGTGCAAACTAGTTACAAAATTAGAAAGAGAAATGAAAAGTACAGCAGAGGGAATATAGTCAATAAGATGGTAATAACATTGTTTGGTGACAGATGGTGACTATACTTACTGTGGTGAGCACTGAGTAATGTACAGAATTGTTAAATCATCATATTGTACACTTGAAACTAATATATACTGTATGTTAATTATACTTCAATAAAAACAAACAAACAAAACCAAAAAAAAAAAAACTTTGGTTGTTGAAATGACTTTACAGCAATGTAAGTTTTGTATATAAGAACTGTTTTGCCTTGTAATTTTAGATTGAATTCATTAAAAAATGTCATCAAGTCTGCAGTAAAAACTAATTTACAAAGCCATTCAGTGTTGCATAGTAGTGGTTGAAAATAGTTTTTTAAAAAAAGGAATACAAGGGTCAACAACAATGCAAAATAAAACAGAGACCAAGGTTTAGGAATAGCTCTTGGATTAATCAATATTGTTGTATTGGCTGTATTACAGTTTAAAGAATTTGGTAAATACTTTGAACAACTCATGTAGATGTTGATAAAGAATTCCATGTTTCTGACTATATTAATTTGGTAGAGCTGCCATAATAGCGTGGCTTGTTTAAACAACAAAAATTTACTTCTTACAGTTGTGAAATTTAGAAATCTAAGATCAAGGTGTCTGCAGGTTTGGTTTCTTCTGAAGCCTCTCTCCTTGGCTTGCAGATGACCTCCTTCTTGCTGTCTCCTCACATCTGTCTGTGCACACCTACCCTTGGGGTCTCTCTGTGTGTCCTATCTGCCTTATTCTTATTAGGGCCTTCATTGTAACTTACTTACTTGTTTAAAGGACCTACCATAATAAAAAATATTATCAAAAAAATTTTAAAAAATAAACAAAAGTATAGAACAAAAGGAAAAAAGGTCCTACCACCAAATATACTTACATCCTGAGGTACTGAGGTTTGGGCTTCAACACAGGAATTTTGGAGGGATGCAATTTAGCCCCTAAGCATGATTTTGTTTTAGATATATCCAGATTTCCCAGAAAACTTGTAGTCAGCTAATTATTCATTAATCCTTTCTATCAATTAAAAAATTCTTTTGGGGCGCCTGGGTGGCACAGCGGTTAAGCGCCTGCCTTCGGCTCAGGGCGTGATCCCGGCGTTGTGGGATCGAGCCCCACATCAGGCTCTTCTGCTATGAGCCTGCTTCTTCCTCTCCCACTCCCCGCTTGTGTTCCCTCTCTCGCTGGCTGTCTCTATCTCTGTCAAATAAATAAATAAAAAATCTTTAAAAAAAAAAATTATTTTAACTGTGGGACTTAATTCTTGTTCTGTGATGGGTTCTAACAGTCATCCAATTCCTATCACTGTAAACATTCAATTAATAGAAATTGAAAGACCTCTGAGGTGGCTTGTAGGAAAGTTTTCTTCATCCAACACCTATCACCAAATGGCCAAAATACCTTGAGGCTTGGAGTGTATACAGCAATTGTCATACTTGCTGCTCTTCTTTCCAAGGCATCCTGGAGACTCTTCCCCTGTACCATGAACATTTTTTTCTGAAGTTTTAATGACACATTTGGTATGTGCACATGCTGGGGATGGGGCCTACAGATAAAGCATTTGTAACAGGAGCCCTGAGGTATCCAGAGAATCACCCTGTGGTGCAGTACGTTGAAGCCGAGGAGAAACTACCCCATTACCTTATAACTTCAGAGCCTAAAAGCACATCACAAGTGAATCAAATTAACTTTCCATTGCCATGTAAAGCATGGTATACTGACAGTTGAATAAAACTATTAATGGAAAGAATGCATTATATCATCTTGGTTAGGATTATATAAAAATTTAATTTTAGTTTTAGAGCCTAGATGAGAAAATAAATGTGTTGAGAGATTAATGTGAATCTGCTGGTAATGTTCTCATAGTAACTACTGTCAGAGACTTAAAGAATGTACAATAATCACTTAAGTATGTATTTGAATTAGGTTTGAGCCTGTGAAGACCTTTTTTTCTAGTTGGCTTTGATTTCCTGAAGGTCAGAGACGATTTGGGCTACTTTTTGGTATTGGATTCTGGATGAACTCATACACCACTTTTTGAAATGAGTAATAAGCATGTAGCTGGAAAAGGCCTGGCTAACAATATGAAGAGAAGAAAAATATGAGGAGGAGAATTAGCACAAGATAATTTTGAGGAAGAAAACTAGAATTACAAAGTGGTATTTTTAGATACATTACATGGTAAGCTGGTTTAATTTGTGGGGAAGCCACGCTCCAGGATTTTATGATTCAGAGAAAAATAATTTTCCTTCCCCCCCTTTTTTTAGGATTTATTTATTTATCTGAGAGAGAGAGTGGGGGGGGGGTGCCACAGGGAAAGAATCTCAAACAGACTCCAAGGCCTGTGTGGAGCCCGACACGAGGCTCAATCTCAAGACTGGGAGATCATGACCGGAGCTGAAATCGGGAGTCAGACATTCAACCAACTGAGCCACCCAAGTGTCCCTTCTTCCCGTTTTTTGTGAAAGTGTTGGTTAAGCCTGAAAAGTAATACTGACCAGCTGATAAGGTACTGGGGCCTCTATTCTGGTCCTCTATTCTTTTCTATTATTCCTCTCTCTTTTATTCCTCTCTTCCTTTATTTTTTAATGTGACTCTAGGCAATTTACTTAGTCCCCTTTTACCTCAATTTCTCTGCAAAACAGGAATCACTTCGACTGCGTCCTCTGCATCCTAATTTTCACGTATAACATTATTAGGTATATCCGTGTTCTATTATTCATGAGGAGTATGGAAAAATCAACCAATAAAAAATACTTTGGAAGTAAAAGATATCATTCCTGTTTGCAAGACGTTCCATAGTCAGAAAGAGGGGAAAAAATACAGATCTATATCTATTATAAAAGAATCTTCTAACACATAATGCTGAGCAAAAACAATTTTTGCGCAATTTCAAGTGGAATGTGAATTTCCCGATATCTTACTGTGTGTCATACACCGTGTTCTATATTTTCTCTTCTAATGCCCTGAACAATTTGCAAGCCAGGTGTTATTATTTTCATTGTATAAATGAGGGACTGCATTCTTAGAAAATTTAGGTAACTTGCCCAAGCTCACATGGCCAGCATTGCTCTGAGGAAAACAAAGAAAACAAGGAATCAAAACAGAAACAAAAAACAATTTTAACAGGCTGCTTCCTAATGCTTTTGTTAGGTTTTATGACTTTACGCATTTGGCAAGTACTAAATACGTATTAAATCAAATTCTGGGGAGCAGTTCAACTGATTTAAAGAACTAGGCCCTAGCTTTTCAATTTTTGAAGACAATTTTGAGTGAATAGAAAGGAATTGACTTAAACCGATGCTTAGTTTCTACCTTTAAGTCTTCTATCCCTCAAAAATAAGTCCTCTCTCTGTGTCTTTACCCATTATTTGGACATGGATGAAAAAAGGAGAAAAGGAAACACAGTAATTTTAAAACGAAATTTATTTGTTACCATGTGTGCATATCTTACAATAGTGAGTATTTCCAGGAATTAAATAAAAACATACATAATAGCAAGTTGTTGTAGATTCCTCCCAAATGTTTATTGGATTGAGTCAGCACCCATAAAAGGTTGAAAGAAGAGCCGAAGAGGAGAAAAAGACAAATAATCAGTAAGGAAAGGTATGCTTGTGTATAAGGAAATAGTTTCTAAGTACCGTAAATACCTCAAAGAAAGCTGTTGTGCTGAACGCACAAGGATGGTAATCCCACCAGCACCACCACTATTTCTTGTTTCAACTCAGTCCAGCAGCTTTCAAAGGTGAGAAGAGCTTTACAGCTCCCAGGGACGAGGTGTGGAGTCCCACTTTCCTAGCACGACTGCCTAATTACTCTGAGCATCTGACAAACTCCAGACCATCCCCGCACTAACCCGCAGTAGCCAGTAATTCAGAAAGGGGAAGGCAAGGGTGCAGAGTGGGAATAAAAAAGCGAAAGTGCCCTGTGCTCTATGTAAGCCTCAGTGCTTTGTTGCTGTCGCTCCAGCAGTCTGTAGAATTCAGATTGTTCCTTCTTCTCTCCTTATATAGACATGGCACCGTTTCAAAAATAGCCTGTGCTTTTTTAGACCTTTAAAGACATCATCAATCATTGTCTTCTATGGTAATGCTTCAATTACCCAGGAGGAAAAAAAATACAGTAGCCATGGAAGTGACGTCCTGATGTGCTAAAAATCCCAACTAAGAAAGGGCAGTGTTTGCATATTAGCCATGTAAGCAGTGTAAGAACTGTGATGAACCATTAATAAGCCTCTCTCATGCTTTCTAAGTATTCAGGAAATGTGCTGCCTGACAGGCCAGATCTTTATAGGATTAGCTTAATGGTTTGTCACTTTCTGCATTGCTTGCTGCCCTTCCGCCTTTTTTATGCTGAACAATATTGTAGTGAGCTTTCTGTGCGGCCCTACAAACCCAGGGTTTCTCCACGATGAGAGCCCCCATCTTAGGCACTTAGAGTTCATCCACATTAAATGACATCCTGCAAAAATGAAGCCCTGCAGCTGTCACCCTCTTACACATATCTTGTTGATTTCTTACCGCCAAGGTGGCTTCAGATTGGCCACTCCCAGGTGATCACCAGAATAATGAATACCCAAGGGCAATGCTCCCTTCACTCCATACCATTTGTATCTCTGGAAAATGAACACATGCAACATGCAACGTCAGCCCAGAGAGGCACACAGGTGCAGCTCGTTTGAATGCAGCTTGTGTCAGGCTCCCATATGGTAGCCAAGGAGTTCTAACATGTGTTAGGGGGAAAAAAAGGCATAGGATAAAAAATTATTTTATCACACTGAGGTGCTAGTGTGACCTACTTCTGCAGCAAAGAAATGTAGGAGTGTTTATAATTAAGCTATTTTTCTAGAGCTCCTTATGCCAACACCAAAGAATATTTACCATTTAAAGAAAAAGGTGAATTGTGGCTTTGAGTATCTAATGAATATGAAATATTAAGAGGACAGGTTCCATCTATTGATATTTTCATTGATATTTACGCATACCAACGTAATGTATACTGTGGCATTACTTTCAATATGAAAGATTTCACACTGCAATAAGCCTGTAATTAGAGTTTTCAGATTATCATCTGTGACTGCTTTATGATAAGTACACCAATTCCCTTGAAACGTTTGAGGTGCCTCCTGCCTGCACCACTGATTTTATGAAGGTTCACAATCTGTGAATACCACAGAATTTAAACTCGCTTTATATGCCATGAAAACCCCTAATATATACCACCACAAAATCACATTAGATGGCTCCTTACTCCTGAACACATATACACACATTATTTATGGTGCTGTAGGGTTTCTTTTCCAATTGTTCCAATTTGCCTCAAGGGATTGATAATGGGATAAAGAGCTTTTCACTACTCAATCACATATTATGAACCTCCTTTGAGTTTGTAATGACCATTAATGCTCAGTTTGAAAATATTGTTGACTGCAATCCATTTTCTCCTTGAATTTCTGCTATGGTTTCAATAATCTGTATTTTGAATATTATGAGGTGTTTTTCATGGCAATAATGTTTTGGATTTTAATGATTGGCTGGGAAATTGTGTAGAGATAATTCACTCTATTTTAGACCTTGATGATTTATCATCTTTAAATTGTAAAAACAGAATGAAAAATAATTAGCCCACATTGTATCACCAAGATCATTTGCCGAGACAAAGCTAACCACAGCTCAATATCTATCCCAACATACATACCATGAACAAGCATAGTTCTCTTCTAAAGGCTAAAATTCTAAAAGTCTCTGCTAAATACTAAAAGCTAAAATATTTTTGAATATTTTGCATTCAAAGAAGTCAGTACTAATTTAGTTGGTGGCTGCTACAGGAATTTATGATCTAAAAGTCACCTAACATTTATAAGACAATCAAAATAGATTTCAGATAACAGACTAATGCAGATATACAGAAATAGAAATAGAAGAAAGAAAAAGAAAGAAAGAAAGAAAGAAGAAAAGAAGAAAAAAAGGAAAGAAGAAAGAAAAAGAAAATCCCTCTTTCAAGAATTTGTGATGGATAAACCAGGATCTGGTGGGAGAAAAATCCAAGATTCTATAAATACTATGAATTATTATATAAATAGTGACTATTTAAGAATCCATCATTTATTACAGAATGCATCTCAGTGATTTCTGTTAGATTCACAAATCTTTCCTGGAGTCATCAGGAAAGACCTAGTAAGGCTAGATTCATAAATGAATAGAGAAGAGAAAATTTCCCTACTTACAGCCCCATTCTAGGAAAAGGAGACTTGTTAAAACCAATTTAGAGCTTGAGAAATGTAGCCAAACCTTTGTCAAACTAGAACCATCTCTTTGAAAAGTGACACTTTGTGATTCCCATGGTATCATCTCTCCAGGTTCCGTCTTAATCAGCACTGACCTGTCAATGACAAGAAAGAATCAAATGGTGGATTAAAGTGGGAGCAAAATAGGATGAACATCAAAAAAAAAAAAAAAAAAAAAAAAAAGATTCCGGAGGCAGGCAAAAGCGGAAGATGATATACCAAATACAAACAGTCCATAGGATATGTAATTAGATCAGAAACTCAGAAAGAATGTGTAAGGGGCCCAAAGTGGTAAAGAGTTGTGAATCAGGGCCACTGCTATTTGTCTCCAGGGTCTCTGGCATGAACACTGGGCCTTCATCAAAACAAGAGCTGCTTCACTTTGTTGCAGTATGGGATTACAACTCATCATAAACATTCAATTACTAAACAATGGGGGCATTCATTGTAGACAGAGGTTGGCAGGAACATGATTTAATAGAAATGGCCAAGGCAGAGACATGAGGAAAAGGGCAAGCAGAGATGCTGAAGGCTTGTAAAACTGTGTGAGTGGACTTAGCAGTAGCCAATTCATGTATAAATGCCAAATCATGAAGAAAGATCATTTTTAGACATTTAGACCTTGGTAGGCTTCTCAGTAGTGAAATGTATTTTACTTTATTTTGACATCAGAGTCATTTTGAAATATGTAAAATTTTAAAAGAGATGATTAAAACAGCATGGCATTATGTCAATAAATACACACACATGCACTCGAGTTCTTCCTATGCGTGCGTGCACACACACACACACACACTACACACACATTCATTTCTACTCAAACCCCTATTTTTTATTTTTTTTCCTTCCTACAATAGGATTTCTATGATTACTGGTTGATAAAATGGTCAACTTTTTTTTCTAATTTTTCCCATGTTGAAAACGAATAGAGTCATGTAAACATGTTTATTTCCTTCTAGTGTCTAGCTGGTAGGACAAATTAATGGTTTATTACATAGAAAGACTATGGAGTTGACAGATCTTATATTCAAGATCATTTTCTGGATAATAGTCATAGATTTTTTTTTGATTGTAGATAGCTCTGTAAATCAAGGCAAAGTAAAAATGATTTCTTTACAGTTAGAGAAAGAAAAAAGGTCATTTTTATTCCAATTTTCTGAGGACACCGTTTTTCTACTTAGGTTCTCCCTTTCTGTGCCAGGCCCAGGAACACTTAAACAATGTTGGGGGTGATATATATATATAGTACTATGCCACAGGCCACGCAGAAGTCAAGAAAGTTTTGATGGTGGTGTTCATAGGGTGAGTTCTTATACTTAATGTTCATCAGCTGATAGATTATATTTTATTTCTTTGGATTTATTCCTTGGACTTTGGCAGATTGTTTTCTGAATTATCCTTTGATCATAGAGTAAATTAGATTTGTTTTCTAGTTTCACATATTATCCATCTGTTGCATGAGACAAATTATATTAATTCACATGTCTCTCCTATTTAAAAATTTGATTTCCTTTTATAAATTTTGCCATTAACAAATTAGGTGCCTAAGAACACTATATATGAGCTGGACTCTCAGTTTAAAAGTTTCTATTTTGAAAATGGAATGTGATTATTATCTACACCATTGGGCCAAATGTCCTTTCCTCTTTGTTTGTATTAACATTTACGAGGGCAAACAATGCAAGTAGATACCTTGAATATCGCAATACTTAAACAGAGGTTTTATTTTTTTTCACAATATTTATTAGAGAACACATATATTTAGCAATTTTTAGTGTTTTTCTTAATTTTGGCCTTTACAAAAAAAAAAAAGGTTAAAAGTGTAGTGGAAAGAAGACCTAGAATATGAAGCAAATGAAACAAACAAACATCACTATATTTTATTTTAAATTTGATGTTATTAAGTTTGTTGAGAAGCTAAACCTAAAAGAATAATTTACCTGATCTGAGATATCTAGATAAGGAGTATCCAGTAAGGAAACGATATATTATTGATTGCTGGCAAGTGGTCCTTTTACTCTATTTATACTTTTGGACTCTCTGTACAATATTTGCTTTACATACTTTACAATGCAGCTCCCCATCCCACTCTCTCCCAACAGTGGCATCTAAGAAATGTTGTTCCACCAAAGCTGATTCATCTAACATTTTTAACAAATTTATTTTTAATATTTCACTTTCCTGAAACTGCACTTAAAGTACTAGAGAACTCAACAATTCTTTTAACTTATCAGAAAAAGTACAAATTGTCCCAATTTTAGTATCCAAAAAATTCACATATTTCAATTTTTCTCATTTAAAGGCAATCTATACATGGCATATGTGGTTATTTTCTTAGGCAGTATACTTGAGTGACCTACCTATCACATTCTATAGCAATGTTTCTTTTTCATTTTAGTGTTTACTCTATATTTACTATATAAAATATTATATTTACTATAGTATATATCAGACTTAATCTAATCCCTAGGTGGAAAATGCAACTATCAAAAATACAATTTGTTGGGGTGAAGCAAAATAAAATCATTACATTCTAATAAATTTCTGATCTTTCATTGATTCCATTATATAAACAACTTGATTAAATGCTATTACTCAGAATGATTTATTGTGTTTTTTGTGAACCTAGAATATTCAAAGGAAACAACATACGGCTGTAGACACAGCAAATTTTTAAAATCTGATATTTAGTACAATTATCTATTCATTGTTTTAAATCATGGGATATATTTCAAATAAAGACACATTCTTATTTTTTTACATTGTTTTTTGAAATCTGTGGTATTTGGAACTCCAAGAAATACATACCAAAATTGATTGAGAACCTATTTTTTTTTCTTTTTAACCAAATATACATATATACACATATACACACAAATCAGTCACCTCTGAAGAGTACTAAGAATTCTGCTTTCACTAAGCAACACTATACATTCAATTTGAAGTTTGTTTCCATATTCTTCAATCAGTTGAAAAATCAGCAAACTTTGAAGTTTCTTTCTATAGTATCAGAAAATTAACTCAACCTACTTCTATGCTTATCATGTCCGCTAACACCTTTAGTTCTAATAATAATTTACCTAGATAAACTAGTAAAGTGATTGAGAATATAGACGTATTTATGGTTATTAATTCTTTAAGTGCATCCACTGAAAACAAAATAAAATGAATACTGATAAGAAGCTTGGCTTTTTTTTTTTTTTACTTGTAATCAGAATAGAAAAGAGGCAACCAATTAAATAATCAGCTTAAACATGCTGTGCACGAAGGGAACCATGTTTCCTTAATTAAATAATTTAATACAAAGTTAGCTCAAGTTAAAAATATTTTAACAAAAATATTCTGTACTTACTGTCTTTTGAGCTTGACAGAAGAGTGCAAAATCTCAGCATTCAGATTTTTTTAGACACTCGTCAGGATACTGAGTGATACCTGCAGTAGGATTCCATGACACAGTTCGTAGGAAAACTGATTTTAGATCTTCAAAATGGTACAAATAGAGAGAGGACTATGCTTAAAAACACATTATTTAGAGAGGACTATGCTTAAAAACACATTATTTAAAAAATTGGTATCTGAAGAAATTGGAGACAAATGTTTTCCTAACTGGTGCTTTAAAAATTTAGGAATATCCAAAATTTGAGAAATTCCTTTAAAAAATCTGTAAATTCAAACATTTTTTAATCTAATCGGAAATTTAAAAAACATTTACCTTCAGGGTGCCCGGGTGGCTCAGTAAGTTAAGCATCGAACTCTTGATTTCTGCTCAGTTCATGATTTCGTGGTCATGAGATCGAGCCCTGTGTTGGGCTCCATGGTCAGCATGGAATCCACTTGAGATTCACTCTCTCCCTCTCCCTCTGCCCCCTTACTGCTTGCTCTCTCTCTCTCAAAAAAAAAAAAAATCTATCTTTAAAAGAAATATTTACCTTCAATATTTGTAATACCACAGTCTCAGTGTCCAAAATATCCCAGAAGCTATTACTAGAATTCTTTTGGAACTTCAAACCATGAAATGGATTTGGGCCTCATAATTTAGATTGCCTTGGGAGATAAAGAGTGTGTAAACATTACAGCCTCATGAGAATCCATCTCAGTTTGCATTAATATTGGGACATTTGGAGAGTTCTAATAAAGAATTTTGAGAATATCAGGTTCTTCTAATTACTTCTTAATCTGAAATGTGCTTTTAATATAACATATTCTTAAATATTATTGAAAAAATAGCTGTATTGAATTGAAGAGTTATTAGTTTGAAAATTATATGGATCCATTATACGCTAGATTCTTTGATTAAATACTTGTTAAAATTTGAATTCTCTGTGAGAAATCAGTTAGATGATGGAGAAACAGAGCTAAAGATACAGTCAGTTTGCTATAACGGAACATATGCATTCCTAAAAATTACTGTGCTGTGCAGAAATCACACAATAAAAACCACAAGGCTTATGAGAAAAGATGAAGTTAAGAATTCAACACTCAGAAACTTTGTTAGTAACACACACAGTCACACACACACACACACACACACACACACACAGTGGTAAAAGTCTATTAAAATGATGCACTGGTTTTCACATATGGAATGATTAACAGATGCATAAATATTACAATAATTTTGGCACTTTTTCCTTGAAAAAGACCAGAAGTTTGCTTGGGGAAGTGGGTGTGAAAGGGATTACAGCTTGTGATTATTATGAATTGGTAGAAAGAGGGTTATGTGAAATCTGATAGAAAGTTGTAACACCAGCTGGGGAGTGTGGCTCACAGCACCACAGTAAACAGTGGTAGCTGGGAGATGTTTGAGGCATGTGTGTATGTATTCCGTGTATTCCTATGCAGGTCAGTTCAGGTGGGGGCAGAGTTTTTTTGCGTGTTTTTTTGTGTGTTTTTTTGTTTTTTTTTTTGTTTTTTCTGTTTTCAGGTACGGTTTCTTGGAGAATAAATTGTGCAGAAACAAAAGCAAAATTTGCAGTATGCTTAAATTGTTCCCTAATATATCAAGTGTATTGGAACAAATTCATGCTTTCAGAACAAGTGTTGGAACAGAACTGGCTGCATATCTTCTTTTTTTTTTTTTTTTTTTTTAAG
>NC_048227.1:85922020-86040850 GCF_002007445.2 Ailuropoda melanoleuca | reverse complement strand
CAGGGGGAGTGGGAGAGGAAGAAGCAGGCTCATAGCAAGAGCCTGATGTGGGGCTCGATCCCGCAACGCCAGGATCATGCCCTGAGCCGAAGGCAGACGCTTAACCGCTGTGCCACCCAGGCGCCCCTGGCTGCATATCTTCTTGAACATAATTTCTAAGATTCATAGGTAATAATGTAAAACCTTGGGATAATTGAATTAACACATTTAAAATCCTGCTATAACTAAACAAAGTGTTGGCAAGCTTTTTCTGTAAAGGGCCAGATAGTAAATATATGTATTGCTTTGCAGAGGATAAGGTTTCTGTTTCAATGAAATATGAAAGTGGTGCAAAACCAGCCACGGTCAAGGTGGAAATGAATGAGAGTGGCTAGGTTAAATAAAACTATTTACAAAAACAAATGCAAACAAAAGTTCATAAATGTTTGTTTCTTATTTTTATGTGCTATAGAAGGCTATAACTTTGAGAGATGTTACTACACTGACACATTTTTTGACACTTTAAGAAGTTATAAATGGGATGGATGTGACTGGCAAAAGTTTTACCTCTATTATAATATTTTCTAGCCTGCTAAAATGCTTATGTACAACAAGCAGTTTATACCATATTCTCCATTTTTCTCCCTGAAATAGAAGTTGAAAGTTACTTTGTTAAAATTTATAAGTATTAGTGTTTGAGGCCATCCTAGGAGCAATGGTGATAGAAAATACAACTATTTATGTATGGTAACTGAGTGATTTTTTTTTTCAAGGAAAAGAAGGGAAAGCTTGTCCCCTCCAAAAATCTCAATTTATCTAGAATTTGAGAGAGCATAGCAAGGACAAAACCTGGATTTATTTTTCAAGTTATACAGGATTTGGGGAAATGTAATTTCATTTTTCTTATTTGTAATGGATAAGTCTGTAAAAAAAAAAAAAAAACCTAAGAAATAGGTTTAAATTAAAAAAAAATTGCCCCACTATTGAGCTTATTCACAAGGTAGTTATATAAAAATTAGAGGGAAAAACTTATGAAATATTTACTGGAAGGCAGTATGTTGATACATATATAGAATTAGTCTTTTTCTTGTTAAAATAGTAAATTGGTCTTAGAAATATTAACATGAGCGAATGAAAAGTAATCCTTAAATCCTAACTAATAGATGGCTATCAAAGTGATAACAAATCCCACCTGAATGATTTCTTTGTTTTGTGGTGACTGCATCAGTGCTTGATTATTACAAAATATAACAATAAACTTTTAAAACATTGTAAAATAATAATTAAAAAAGGCTTCTCACTTGTGTTAACCCTTTTATTCATTTTAAAATATTTTATTGTCGCTTAGACATCCAAGTGACTATTTCTCATGTGTCCATGAGCATATTTAAAATGTCAGTCAAGGGGCGCCTGGGTGGCACAGCGGTTAAGCGTCTGCCTTCGGCTCAGGGCGTGATCCTGGCGTTATGGGATCGAGCCCCACATCAGGCTCCTCCGCTATGAGCCTGCTTCTTCCTCTCCCACTCCCCCTGCTTGTGTCCCTCTCTCGCTGGCTGTCTCTATCTCTGTCAAATAAATAAATAAAATCTTTAAAAAAAATAAATAAATAAAATAAAATGTCAGTCAAAACTCCTGTCAATTTTTATTTCACCATATACTGTTACTTTAAAAAAAGTTTTTTTTTTCTTTTGATGGACTTTTAAGATCTACTCTCTTAGCAAATTTCAAATATGCAATAAAGTATTACTAACTATAGTCATCATGCTGTGCATTACAGCCCATGATTTATTTATTTTATTACTTGAAGTTTGTGCTTTTTGACCCCTTTCTCCCACCCTACCCCACCCCCACCTAGGTAACCATCAATCTGCTTTCTATCTTTGAGCTTGGTTTTTGTTTGTTTCATTTTTTAAGATTCCACATATAAGTGAAATCATGCTATACTTGTCTTTATGTGAGGTACTTCATTTAGTATAATTCCCTCAAGTTCCATTCATATTGTTGCAAATGGCAAGGTTTCCTTCTTTTTTATGGCTGAGTAGTATACTCTTGAATATATATACCACATCTTCTTTATCCATTCATCCACTGATGGACACTTAGGTGTTTCCATATTTTGGCTATTGTAAGTAATGCTGCAGTGAGCATGGGAGTGTTTATATCTTTTCAAATTAGTGTTTTTGTTTTCTTCACATAAATACATAGGACAATAGCTGGATAATATTGAAGTTCTATTTTTAATTTTCTGAGGAACCTCCTTACTCTTTTCCATTGTGGCTGCACCAATTACATGCCCAGCAGTGCACAAGGGTTTTTTTTATATATATATATATATATAATCTTGCCAACGCTTGCTATTTCTTATCTTTTTGATAATAGCCATTCTAACAGGCATGAGATGATATCTCATGTGGTTTTGATTATCATTTCCCTGATGATTAATGATGTTCAGCATCTTTTCATATACCTATTGGTTATCTCTGTATCTTCGTGAGTAAAATGTCTATTCAGATCCTCTGCCTATTTTCTAATTAGATCATTTGTTTTTATGTTATTAAGTTGTATGAATTCTTTATATATTTTGAATAGTAACCCTTATCAGATAACTTATTTGCAGATATAATCTCCCGTTCAGTAGGTTGTCTTTTTTTTTTTTTAAAGATTTTATTTATTTATTTGACAGAGAGAGAGAGAGCAGCAGAGGGAGAGGGAGATGGAGAAGCGGGCTCCGCACTGAGCAAGGAGCCTGATAAAAGACTCGATCCAAAGACCCTGGGATCATGACCTGAGCTGAAGACAGACACATAACTGACTGAGCCACCCAGGCATCCCGGTAGGTTGTCTTTTCATTTTGTTGATGATATCCTTTGCTGTGTAGAAGCTTTTTAGTTTGATGTAGTCCCTCTTTACTTTTGTTGCCTTTGCTTTTGGAGCCAGATCCAACTCTTTTGATTTTACCTTCTTAAGATCAGGATCAAGAAAGGAAGAAGAAAGAAGGAAAGAAAGAAAGAAAGAAAGAAAGAAAGAAAGAAAGAAAGAAAGAAAGAGAGAGAGAAAGAAAGAAAGAAAGAAAGAAGAAAGAAAGAAAGAAAGAAAGAAAGAAAGAAAGAAAGAAAGAAAAGAATATAGATGATTTCTAACATACATATGATGTCTTCTTTTTAAAAATTTTATTTATTTATTTGACACAGAGAGAGAAAAAACACAAGCAGGAGGAGTGGCAGGCAGAGGGAGAGGAAGAAGCAGACTCCCTACTGAGCAGAAAGCCTGATGCAGGACTCGATCCCAGACCCTGGGATCATGACCTGAGCCAAAGCAGACACTAAATCAACTGAGGCACACAGGTATCCCTTCATGATGTCTTTTACCTCTAAAACTATCTTAGAGATTTAACAAAGAGCTCCAAAAAAATAAAAAAAAATTAATATTTCACCTTATAAAAATAAATGGTAGAAGTAATTAGGTTTGTTTTGTATGCTCCATATTTCTCAATTAGCTCAGCACCATGTTAATGTTTTTATGGGAAGAATTGTCAACTCAGGAGAGATGCTCAATTTCAGTCTTTCCAAGATTAAGTTTGTATAGGCAAAATAGTGTTGATATGAATATTTCAGGGATTGTATGTTTTATAAGAAGGACCTATAGATTTATAGATGTCCTCATTGTCCATAGGACTCTTATCCTTAGAGTAAGACTTTACCGAGTCCTTATAAAATAGTTATATATTATACTCCAACAGGAAATTGTATGCTCCTCCATTCTGATATCAAAAGTTAAGGTAATAAATTAACCATAGCCTTGCAGTTTCAATATCAAACAGGTTTTTACCTCTCTCTGATGCTTACCTGGAGGCTCTGCTGTAAAATACAGGCTAGAAGATCAGGAGATCCCAGAATAGAATGCAGACATGACAAAAGACACCAACCTATCACAAACGTATAAGACAACTTGCTGAGGAGGCTATGGGAAAATTCAGCTGACCTAAGTAATTTTGGAAATGGTGAGTTACTGTAAGATTAAAGACAAAGGGAACTGTGAATAAGAACCACTAGTCAAGTTGTTTCTTGTAAGGGTATGGGTTGACAATTTTGGAATCATTGTTTATGTTAAGTGGAATTGAACAAATACAAAAATGGTTGTTGGGAGACAGAAACCAGGTTTTTCATTTGATCTGAGAGATTACTGATTAAGCAAGGCAGAAGGCTAAAATGACCCATGTAGTTTAATGGGTGAGAGTGCAAAAGTCAGTGAGAGTGTAGTTTATTTTAATATAAATAGAAATGGATGAATACAGAAATATTTAACTTATGTGTATGTACATGGGTAAATATATGCACACGTGTTTCCCTGCTCTGTCAACTGAAAAGGCAGAGAGGCAACAAAACCCAGTAGCCCCAAACATACCTAGTAACCTGATATTGGTTGCTAATACGATTCTCCAATTGAAGGGACCAAGTGGATAGATGGCTGACTGTAGGTCTGGAGCAGGACATGTACAAGATGGCCATGGAACAATTTGTACTGTCTTAAAGTAAGGAAGTTAGGGGCTCCTGGCTGGCTCAGTCAGAGGAGCACGTGACTCTTGGTATTGGGTTCGTAAATTTGAGTCCCATATTAGATGTAGAGATAACTAAAAAAAAGTATATTACAAAAAATAAAATAGGGGAGCCTGGGTGGCTCAGTCGGTTAAGCCTCTGCTTTTGGCTCAGGTCATGATCTCAGGGTCCTGGGATTGAGCCCCACATTGGGTTCCCTGCTCAGTGGGGAGCCTGCTTCTCCCTCTCCCTCTGCTGCTCCCCTGCTTGTACTCTCTCTGTGTCAAATAAATAAATGAAATAAAAGCTTTTAAAAAATAAAATAAATGAAAGTTATAAATACACACAGGCATGTGCATGCATACACACACACACAGAGACACACAAATGATGGGGCTCTATCAAAGGGACAAGAAACCAATTAAAAGAGGCCCCAATGGCCAAGGGTGGAACAATTTGGGCAACAAAACAAAATGCTGATTAAAAAAATAAGAATAATATCAAAATAAATGAAGAAACATACTGTGTTTTTGGATCTGGAGGCTCAACATAATAAACACTCTAATTCCTCCCAAATTGATACACAGATTTACTACAGTACCCAGGAAAATCCTTACATTCGTGTAGTTATAGACAAGATGATTTAAAACTTTTAATGGAAAGCCAAAGGAATTTGATTTGTTAAAGCAATTTTGGGGAAAATATAAAATTGGAGAAATCAATATATGCAATTTCAAATTTTATTATATAGCTGCAGTAGTCAGAACTGTATGGTATTGGTGAAATGATAGACACAGATCAGTGGAACATTAGAGAACCCTGAAATAGACCCAACTCAATATGTCCAACTGATTTTTGATAAAGGTAATAACTTCAGTGAAGAAACAGGCTTCTCAATAAATAGTGCTGGAAAAGATTGGATGTTGATAGGAAAAATAAAATAAATGTCAGCCTTATATAAAAATTAACTCAAAATGGATCATACACTTAAATGTAAAAAACTAGAAAACTTTAAGAAAAAAAAACTATAAGGGAAAATATTCATGATCTATATCTAGACAAAAAATATAAATTGATATCAAAAGCATAACCCATAAAAGGAAAAAAATGATAAATTGGATATAATTTAAGTTAAATATTTTTACTCTGAGAAAGATGCTGTTTAGAGATGAAAAGACAAGCGATGGACTGTAGAAAATATTTCCAAGCCATATCTCTGACTCAGGACTACTACCAAGAATATATAAAGAACTCTGAAAAATTGACAGTAAAAAACAGACAATCCAGTTATAAACTGAGCAAAATAAATGACAGACCATTTCACTAAAGAGGATATACAGATGGCAAAAGGCACATAAAAAGATATTCAACATTATTATTCATTAGACAAATGCAAATTTAAAACAATTATGTATCACTATGTGCCTACTAGAATTTCTCAAGTAAATATAATGACAATGCCAAAAGCTTGTGAGGCTATGGAGAAACTCTACCACTCCTATGTTGCCAGTGGAAATGTAAAATGGTCTGCTACTCTGAAAACAGTTTGTCAAATCTTAATAAACCACATATGTATCCGCTATATAACCTGGCAATTGAGCTCCTGGTCTTTCGTCCCAGAGAAATGAAAAGTTGTGTTCACACGACAACCTGTACACAAACATGTTTGGGATAGTGCCACAGTGGAAGTAACCCAGGTTCCCTCAATAAGTGAAAAAATAGACAAACTGTGGTACATCCTTACACTAGAGTCGTACTCCGCCATAAAAAGGAACAGACTGTTCAGACACACAACTACTTGGATGGACCTCCAGAGAATTAGGCTGAGTGAAAAACAAACAATTTCTAAGAAGTTAAATATGGATGTTTCTTTTTATATAGCTTTCTTGATATTATAAAGTTATAGAAATAGAGAATAATTGTTGACCAGAAAAGAGGGGATGGAAGCTCAAGGGAGTTGGTTGTGGCTCTTAAAAGGCTAACAGAGGGAAAATCCAGGTAATAGAAAATTTCTGTGTCAAAAGTGAGAAAAGAATGCATAGCATTTCTCTGTATTATTTCTTACAATTGCATGGAGATCTACTATTATCTCGAAATAAAAATGTAATTGGAAATAAGATGTAATATAAGACAGAATGGCAAAAATTAACTGCACTAAATATTGAATATCAAGATGATTAAATGACTAAGGAATAATGGTAGCAGAACACATGGTCAATATTACATACTTTAGCAAAATATTAATAATTTAAGCAACAGAATGGGAAAAAATGGAAGAGGGAGAGAAGATAACAGTAGCAATCATGTTATTTCTTATAGCAATATTCAATAAATGATCTAAAAGTAGTTAAAACCCTGTTAAGAAAACCATTAAAAGACTGAACTGGTTTTGTTAATATTAAAAGGGTCTTTTAAAAATTGCATCTCTTGACATAGAAAACATTAGTTAACATTAATATTCACCATTCTAATCCTCTTCAGATTCATTTCAGTAGTTTTTTGTTTAATTAAGATAAAAATAAATGATATATTTTATTAAGTAGTATTATAGTATAACTATTACTATTATAAAATCTACATGTGTACATAAAGTAAATTTTAGAATGATGTTAATAACATATGGAACCAGGTTATTTGTATATGCTTTAATTTTGAATCTTATGTATTTATTTATTCATCTGTTTTTCCCTTTATAGTTTTACGCGTTTGATTTGAAATTTAAACATGTAATGTGTGCTTTAAAACTATGTTTAAGATAGAAAATTCTGCTTTTTGTTATTGATATTCATAAGACAAACTGAAGCAGAAAGATGATTTTAGTATGGGAATTTTATGTATCTCTCTCCTTCCATCATGAATACATTCCATTAAGTCAGCATCAAAATATGCCAAATATTGAAATTTTGAGATTTTTCTGGTGCAATAATTTTGATTCCCTGGGAAACTGTCAAGCATTTTGTCCTGATTTACTGAGATAGATTTATTCATATCCTCAAATTAATAAACATATAGTTAACAATTACATTATAGAATAGATTCATATTTTAGAATTGTTTTTATAGTGAACGCCCTTAAATTCTCCATTGACTTTCAGCAAGCTCCATTGAGATATACCCCCATGGGGAGATAAAATGTTATATAATGAAAAATATATTTTTAAAATTTTTAATTTAATTCCAGTTAGTTAACATACACTTATATTTATTTCATTCCTATACACAAATAATGAAGCATCAGAAAGAGAAATTAAGAGAACAATCCCATTTAAAATTGCACCCAAAATAATAAGATACCTAGGAATAAACCTAACCAAAGAAGCGAAAGACCAATACTCTGAAAACTATAAAAAACTGAAGAAAGAAATTCAAGACGACACAAAGAAATGGAAGAACATTCCATGCTCATGGTTTAGAAAAACAAATATTGCTAAAATGTCTATACTACCCAAAGCAATCTATACATTTAATTTAATGCAATCCTTATCAAAATACCAACAGCATTCTTCACAGAACTAGACCAAACATCCTAAAATGTGTGGAACCACGAAAGACCCTGCATAGCCAAAACAATCTTGAAAAAGAAAAGCAAAGCTGGAAGCATCTCAGTTCCACACTTCAAGTTATATTACAATGGTGTAGTAATCAAAACAGTATGGTACTGGCACAAAAATAGACACAGAGTAGAAAACAATAGAACAGGATAGAAAACCCGGAAATAGGGGTGCCTGGGTGGCGCAAGCGGATAAGCATCTGCCTTCCGCTCAGGGCGTGATCCCGGCGTTGTGGGATCTATCCCCACATCAGGCTCCTCTGCTGTGAGCCTGCTTCTTCCTCTCCCACTCCCCCTGCTTGTGTTCTCTCTCTTGCTGGCTGTCTCTCTCTCTGTCGAATAAATAAATAAAATTTAAAAAAAAATTCTCTCTTAAAAAAAAAAAAAACAAAAAGAAAACCCGGAAATAAACCAACAATTATATGGTCCATTAATCTTTGACAAAGCAGGAAAGAATGTCCAATGGGAAAAGGACAGTCTTTTCAACAAACAGTGTGGGGAAAACCGGACAGCAACATGCCGAAGAATGAAACTGGACCACCTTCTTACACCATACACAAAAACAAATTCAAAATGGATGAAAGACCTAAATATGAGACAGGAAACCATAAAAATCCTAGAAGAAAACACAGGCAGTAACTTCTTTGACATCAGCTGTAACAGTTTTTTCTAGATATGTCTCCTAAGCAAGGGAAACAGAAGTAAAAATAATGAAAAATATTTTTCTTAGAAAAAATAAAATCTTCTTTAAAGAATGTTTTAAAAGTATTATCTAATTGAGATAACTATTACTTAATGAGTCACATTGCATTTTTACCATAAAATGATTTTTTATTTGGTTTGTCTTTTTTTAATCATTTAAAAGAGTATGTATTTTTCTAAATAAAACTAATATGAGAGATATAGGATATTTGAACATGTTTTCTAGTCATTTTAGGTAAAAACTATTGGCTCTATCTAGTGCCTAAATATCCCATTTATTTTTTATGCATTTTTTAAGCCCAAGGTTTTTGCCATTTCCTTTAATACCAAAAGTTCATTTTATATAATAGCTTTTAAATGTTGTTTATGTAACAGCCCTAGTTAGCACAGTTATTATTGTTTATAATTAATTATCATCTTCTTCAATTCTTTCTCTATGGTCTAATGTTAGGTCTTAGTCTCAAATAATCTAAGAAGGGTAGTTATGAAAATCTATTACTTTTTAAATAAACTATTATAACTTCCTACCATGGGATATGTATTTATTTGTTTATATGTCTGGAAGATTTTAAGGTTTAATTAACATTCCAAATGTCACGCAGATTACAGTAGAGCACAGTGGAGAAGGCAGTAGAATAAGCAGATTATAATATCAGTTTATGTAATAACCCTGTTTCCATGATTAGTTTGACTCCGGTGTTTTAATTCCCCCATTTCTAACATGGAGGTAATAAACCTTTCTTGCAGTGATATATGATTTCAGAACAAAAGGAGATGTTTGAAAAAGCACTTTATATCTATATATTTAATATTAATAGAAATTATTACTTATTATGATGGTAAGTATCTGCAATGGGCAACTGGGATATTTTATTAATTGAAAATAACATGACTACACATTTTTTCCTACTTTCAGGGGCAGTTTTCCTATTTGATACAAGATCAGACATTTGAATACGTTAATTTGATATTGATATAACTTTTCAAGAATAAATAAATTCGGTATTTTAGAGCCAGAAATGTAGTCTTCTAATAAATCATGATTTTTGTCTGGTAGTTCCTCCTTTATTTCTTAATCTACCTAAACTTTGAACAAACTTAAAAAAAAATTGCAGGTGTATCAGGGAAAGATGCCATTTTATCATTTTTGGAATTAAATTACTGTAACAATTAAGAGCAAATAAAGAATGAAGTTGAAATCAAACTCATTCTTAATTACCAAATCTTTTAGAATTTACATAAGATTATACTCAACTAAAGTCATCAGTTTAGTGATCAGTTTTGTTATTTTTTTGTTTAACTTCATCTGGGAGCAGGGTAGAGTGCAAAATTAGTATATATTTAATTCTACAATTGAGTTCAAAGAAGTTAGAACTGAAAATTATTCATAGTGCAAAGGGATTTTCTGCAAAGAATAATAGTATAATTAAATGTCCAAATCTTTAATACCAAGAAAGTATACAAATTGTACATACATCTAGAAGGACAACTCTATCTTGGGTAGGCAATGGCATCTTTTAGTGTCCGGGATGCCTGCAGCTCAGGCTATTCCCGTAAGAGGAGAACTTTTCTCAACAAAAGACTCCCTCCTAGGGTGTAGCCAACTGATGCTTTCTCACAATTTTAAGCATCATTACAAGAATAAATCCAGCATAAATTAGCTTTAAGGTAGCAGATAAACCACTATGGATCAAAGTCTAACATGTTCCACAATAAAAATTTTCCAATGATATTAAAAGCTCACCAATGAGAAATTGAAAAATTCTAGAGCTTTACAATTTCAGATTCTCACCTAAGTGCTGAAGTTACACAGGTCTCTGTTCTCAAGGAGATCGTAGCCTATTGCAAGAGTTGGAAATTTTAAGAGATAATTCCAAGACATGAGAGAGGCTTCAATGGATAGACAGCAAAGTCCTGTGGGAATACACAGCAAAGCAAATTATTACTGGTTGGTGGTCAATGTTATCCTAACAGAGTGTAAATTTTTAAACGCCTAAGAAGTCCAGCCCACTGGATAACTACAATTGTGTGTGTGTGTGTGTGTGTGTGTGTGTGTGTGTGTGTTTATGATACACAGAGTAAATGTACATTACTTAGCAAGTAGCCTGCTTGCTTGGTCACTAATGTTGACCTTTTTACTAACCCTGCTGTAAAAGATCCTGATTATCCTTTCCAAAGGCTGCTTTTCTTCCCTTCTTTCCCATGACTGGCTTATGATCTGATAGTACAAGCTGACTACAACAAATCCTCTCAGAAAAGATGGCAATCTACTCATCTACGGTCTTGAATATATTGTATAGCTCCCAGCCCTCTGTGCACTCTTTGTGCACAAGGTGCTCTGGCTCCAAGATAGACAATGCTATTGTTTTCATGTACAATAGTACTGACTTTGACATAGAGTATATGTCAACCAACATTATTTTTTTCCTTATAGTTTGGATTATCTTCCTCTAAAAGTATATGACACCCAAATTGTTCCCCAGTTAACTTATTTTTACAGTTGGATGAGCTCAGGAGAGGTTATTCTATAGAAAGAATGAGATAATTAAATGGGCCTTTTTGTAAAATCATATAAACGATAGGAAAAATGTAGGGTATTTTATCAGCAATCTTCTCACCTAAAGTTCAGGGAAAGTAATTTAGTATTAATGTTAGAATGCTTTTATATTAAATGTAACCCTGAATATTTTATAGAACATTATTTCAGCAGATGAGAGACTAAAATATAAAAACACAACTAAGATATCCATTCTAAATGAGTGCAGAATAAGGAAATAAAACGAGCTATTTGAGTATGTCAACGCAGTTCCCTGGGTTTTCCTATGTGACATCTCTAGAAATCTTCATGAGAAAAATCGCGGCAACTTTAAGAGCATGGATACATAAAAAGGAAAAGTAACCTAGGACCAAGTCATAGAAAATAATTTAAGTCCTATTACACCAACAGCAACAAAATAAAGCCAAAACTAGTGTTTAAAACATTTACAACCATGACAGACAAGAGGTAAGCTCAATAACACATAGAGAGGTAAAATTGATACTGAAGATCTAGTAAAAATTGTGGAAATAGAATACTCTACTATTCTTTGTGAAATACACTGAAAACAATAATGTAACAGAACCTATAATGTAAAAAAGGATAAACATGCACAAGTTTCCCTTTAAAAATATCAAAACACAAATAACATTTGTTTTGGATATGAAGTCTCAATGCTGTGAAAATATTAATGATCTTTCATTTATTTAATTATTATCAACTCTCTTCAGAAACGATTCTGATATTTCACCTGGAAAAATACAGAGATGAGAAAAAACAAAAGAAAAACATCTGAAGAGGAAGATACTACTAGTCATAAAATAAAGCATAAAGTTACATTATTATAAAGAATATGGTACAGTTAGAGAAATAACCAGAAAAGTCAATTAATACTTTTTAAAAAGAAGTGTCTCCAAATTTATATGGGAATTTAGTATCTAATAGATGGTATTTCAATGAATGGAAAATTTTTGGATTACTCATTACAGTATTGGGAAAACTCAGTAGCCAGGAAACAATACAATTTTCCTTATAATAAATAATATTTGAAATAGAGCACAGATTTTTTTTAAAGATTTTATTTATTTATTTGACAGAGATAGAGACAGCTAGCGAGAGAGGGAACACAAGCAGGGGGAGTGGGAGAGGAAGAAGCAGGCTCATAGCAGAGGAGCCTGATGTGGGGCTTGAACCCATAACGCCGGGATCACGCCCTGAGCCGAAGGCAGACGCTTAACCGCTGTGCCACCCAGGCGCCCCAGAGCACAGATTTTTTGAAGTTTTCTCCATTTCATTCCTTTTACTATGAACATCCATGTTTATGAAATTCAATTTTACAAAAATATATATAGAAAGATCTGAAGATTTTACTCAATACCAGTGAACTAAGGAGTATGTGATGTTTTTCTCAGACATTCCTATCACTATGGAATATCTAATGACATTTCTTTTTGGTCAGTGTTTTATAGGAAAACTCAAGGCCCCATAAAATTTTCTGTCTCGTCTGTGTTTTATTCCTGATGATCCACCTACTTACTCTTTTTTATTTGAGTATAGTTGACACACAGTGTTACACTAGTTTCAAGTGTACAGCATAGTGACTTGACAACTCTATACATTATCTTGTGCTCACCACAAGTGTACGTACCATCTGTCACCAGAAACACTATTACAGCATCATGGACTATATTCCCTGTGCTGTACCTCTCATTCCCATGACTTATTCATTCCATAATTGGGAGCTTGTAACTCCAACTCTCCTTCACCCATTTTGCCCATTCCCTACCCCTCACATCTGTCAATCCTCAGTTCTCTGAATTCAATGCTGGTCTGTTTGTTTGTTTGTTTGTTTAATCTTTTTTTTTTTTTTTTACTTTTCCACATATAAATGAAATCATATGGCATTTGTTTTTGTCTGATTTACTTCACTTAGCAGGATACTCTTTGGGTCCATCCATGTTGTTGCAAATGGCAAGATTTCATCCTTTTTTTATGGCTGCTTTAATAAATATTAACTCCCTAGAAATGGGTGACTTATGTATATAAAAGTTTAACAGAGGTGAAAATATAAATGGTCAATAAACTTATGGAAAAAAAACTCCTCAACTTTATTCATATTTAAAGTGATGCAATTTTAAACAATTAAGGAAGTCCCCTTTCCCTATTAGATTGGTAAATGTCAAGTAATATCAAATATTGCTGAGGATTTTTAGTTGAGCCTAAATTGCTGTAAACTTTTGAAATGAATTCATTGATTACTATCCAAAAAAAAAGAAACACGTGATCTTTTCATTAGTAGGTAAGATATTTACCCTTACAAGCATATTCCACTATTTCCCAGTGCCCGCCTGTTCTTTGGTGTGTCCTCAGGCCTGGCTGGGTCTTGCTTAAATCTCCTGTTTGTATGTGATCATCACCTAGGGTCAGAGACAAAAGGCAGGTGGGGTATGGGCAGTGGGCTTGTCATCCACCATGCATCTGGCTACTTGCTTGTCCAAGTTGGCAAGACCAAGCTCTCTCATGGAGTGGTGTGAGTTCTACACGTAATGGATAGAGGGAGATGACTATTTGGCTTCAGATTACAGCTGTGTGCTTCAATATAGCTTTGCCAGTTAACCCCAAACTTGTTGGGGGCATTTCCCATCATTTGGGGCATTTCCCATCATTAATAAATGCTTCTTTTTATTTTCCCTTTTCCCTGTGTTTCTCTTTACCATTAGTTAAAACACATTGAAGGGACAAATGGTTTGATATCCCAAATACTTCCAATCAAATCCCTTTCTATACATTTATCCATAGGTACATTCCATATAAATGCCTGAATTTATATGTATAGAATCTTGCTTCCAACATTGTTGTAATAACAAGGCACAAGAAAACAGTGTTTATTATTCAGGGACTAGTCAAATAAATTATGATGTAACCTTAAAAAGAGATACTATATGATTATTTTAAAAGCATAATGTAAATTTATATGTAGTGATATGAAAATATTCATTATGTAATATGAAGAAAAACAGCAAGGTGGAATACAGAGTGTAACATGATTCTTTACATAAAACACATACACAGGCACACACAAAACACACACTCACACTCTAATCTTGCATGTTTGCTTCAGGGGTCACAATTCCACAGCTATCTTTCAAAGACCTGGCAAGTATTATCAATATCTGTTGTAGCTAAGTAAAGGAATAAGAAGTAGTGGTAGGATGTAGGATGAATTTCACACTTAAATGAATTCAAATTTAGTTTTAAAATTTAAACTACCATATTGTCCATACAAAACCAAGAACAATTTGCCTCAAACTGCCTGTGGGTGAATCTTGATATAGATATCCATATTCATGGACTACTTCTAGAAGGCTGCATGAAAAATTCTTAATAGAGTTCAATATTTTGATGGTGAAAGGTGACCTTAATTTTATACTTTATACTCTTCTGTGCAGATTTTACGTGTTTTACTGTCAGCTGGTATATCTCTTACATAAATGAAAATGCATGGTAAACCAATGAAATGTCTTTGTTAGTATTTAAAATATACACAACACATTTGACTAAGCTTTATTATAATATTGATAATGTTCTCTGTTACCTATAAAATCTTTATATTATGTGGCTTTATACATATGCTATCTATATGATATTACTTCACCTGGAATTCTCTTCCCCTCTTCACACCTTAATAGCTGGTAAACAATATCCATTCTTCTCAAACTTGCTCATGACAAGTTTGCTCATGATAAGTAGCTTGTTATTCCAACTTTCCCCTCCCCCAATAGGGGTGAGTCATACCCTCTCCTGTACACTTCTTTATGCTGCATGCTTTTTTTTTTTTTTAAGATTTTATTTATTTATTTGACAGAGCGAGAGACAGCCAGCGAGGGAGGGAACACAAGCAGGGGGAGTGGGAGAGGAAGAAGCAGGCTCCCAGCAGAGGAGCCTGATGTGGGGCTTGATCCCAGAACACCGGGATCACGCCCTGAGCCGAAGGCAGACACTTAACGACTAAGCCACCCAGGCGCCCTATGCTGCATGCTTTTATAAAGTACACGTCACATTGAGTTATTATTCATTAGAATGTGTCCTCTCTCTCCTGTAGTCTGAAATTTCCTTGAGAGTAGAAACAATTCCTAATTTTCCTTACTATCCCCAGGGCCTGCAGAATGCCCCAAACAAAATTGGTTCACAGTAAAACTGTTCAAACTAAGACATTTCCTCTGTACTCTGTAAATCATCCCTAGAATGTACAATAGAAGTAATAACTTCTCCTTAGTGAGGCCTTACTATGCTATTTCTTAAGCACTAGATATATTTCATGTTATTTAAGACTAACTATAGATAATTATTAAGCTAGTTTTCCAGAAGGAACTTGAGGTTCTGAGTCATTAATTTTCTGGGTCAAACTGGAAGATCTAGAACCTGTTTGTGACAGCATGAGTAAGGATTTGACCACAGAATAAAGAGAATCATAAAATTCCTCTAAGATACAAGAAAACATAAACTAAGTAATGCTTTAAATTCTGTTTTGCCGCAACAGTAGAAGAATGAGGCTTTGGAAATAACAAAATTTGAAAAGACAAAGTTTTAAAATAAGCATAAATTAAGTTTAGGTATGTAAAAAAAGTAGTAACAAAAATCCAGTGAATACAAATTAATTTATTTAGAAAGCTATATGTAAGATATCTCACCATCATAAAATATACTGTAATAGGGGTGCCTGGGTGGCACAGCGGTTAAGCGTCTGCCTTCGGCTCAGGGCGTGATCCCGGTGTTATGGGATCGAGCCCCACATCGGGCTCCTCTGCTACGAGCCTGCTTCTTCCTCTCCCACTCCCCCTGCTTGTGTTCCCTCTCTCGCTGGCTGTCTCTATCTCTGTCAAATAAATAAATAAAATCTTTAAAAAAATATATACTGTAATATACAGTATTAATTAATTATCAAGACATGTATTATAAGAAATGTAGTTTTCCCAAGAAGATGGTACAGAAAGATAAGAAAAACAGATTACTGACATAAAAATTTTTAGCCATAAAAGGATGTAAATCTATAAGGACTAAAGATATTTCAAAATACACTTTTCAAGAAGGAGGATTACAGGAGTCTTCAAAATAGGAAACATAACATAATAGCTTATGAATATAACTGCAATAAAATATTTAAGGGATTCTAAAAAAAATAAAATGTCCTTTATCAAGAAGAATCAGCATGTAAGTCATAGTACCATAATTTCAGGAAAAAGAGGAAAAGAGTTGAAAACTGGTTTTATTAAGGCTCTTTTATTTTAGTAATGGAAATATATGTTTTAAATAGAATGAGAATTTTCAAATAAAAGAATGCATAAAACAAAACACTATGATCATAAAGCTGTGTTTAAAAAGTAGAAATGTAAGAATTGTTTTCAGTCTCTACCCCAGTATTACTATATTTAAAAATCCTGGCCAATGTAATTCCTTTGGGTCCTCAAGGAGGATGATATGTTATCTAGAATAGAAATTTATATTTTTGAACTTGAATCATGAAATTCTCCTCCCTACACTAAAGATGGGGTTACAACTTTATCTTCTCCTCTGTCCATACTGAGCCCAATTGTGTTGGAGAGGTATAGGCAAATCCTTATTGCCATTAATTGCTAATTGCGAATATAAAGACATAAGATATTTGGAAGATTACCAAGACTTCTGTTTCTCAGTATATTTATATGAGAAAGCACCCCCTGAGAAAGACATTACTCTATATTAAATGACCTGTTTGGGGCCTTAAGGCTCTTGGTCTCCAAGCTGTTTAGTGGCCTGTGTCAAAAAAATTACTTGTTTCAGTCCAATTTCTCTCAATTCAATAACCCCTAAGCCTCTCAAAACAAAGCAAAGTTAAAATGATTTTCAATTGCTTTGGACTGGGATGTGTCAGGCAGTCACCAACATTTCATGGACATCAATAGAACCAAGCGCTCACCCTGAAACCTTTCTCCTTTTCTCATTAATCAAAATTCCAATGAGCTGATTTCTTTTTTAGTCTAGTCTAGAAGAGATTTATGAGGAATGGGATTTTTCTGACTCATGACTTTGAGCTAAGTATGCTGGATATATATTCCTGGGAAAAACAACACGACTAATCATCCCACTTAGCTCTAAATAATGTATACTTGATTATGTAGTAGATTCCCCAAGTCCAGCAATCAAGAAGCCTGACCGAACTGAGCTCATGGCTTTCTGTGCTGGACTCCATTTTTTAGTGAATGACTTTTCTCAGTGTGGTTTATTTAGTCACACATTCTAATATCAGTTCATTGTGTCAGAAAGGTAAAATCACAAGAATTAACGGTGGAGGATTTCACTTACTCAGCCGCCTGTCGTCACCTGTCAACTTTCTACCCATTCATCACCTAGCCTGTCACACTCGACACAAGCTTCTGAAGGGCTGGGCGAAGGGGAGGCGGGAGAGGCTGGATAAACGTCTTCATGATCATCTTTAGCAATGTCACTAGCTCGGCACTCTCAGTATTTCAGACTTGCCCGTGACAGCTTTTCCACTAGAGCTGAAGCTGCATTCCAAATTGATATTTGTGGCGGCTTGGATTCTGGGCTAGAGCAATGCCTAAGGCAAGCCAAATTCTGCAGTTTGATACCAGTAAACAATATGATCTCTCTTTGGGTTTATGTGGATGAGCTGGAGTGGAATGAGGGAAGGATAACTTCAGATGACAGTTGCCACAGGTGATTAATTTTTTTTTTTTGTCTTTTACAGATTTACTCTGCCTACTCTAATTTCAATTGGTGTTCATAATGATCCTTTCATTTTGCATAAAAACTGAAGAGATGCTTTCAGTCATGAAACAAATACGCAGGCAGGAGGGCATCCACAAAGAGGATGTTACTGACTTGCTTAAAAAAAAAAAAATTTGCTGTGAGATATTTCCTCTTTACTGATCCCCACCTATCAGCCCATTTGTGCCCAGGAGATGAGATTGTGCTGCAGCTGATTGGAGAAAATCCCAGAAACAAGTGATGCTAGCGGGGTGAGGGATGGAGAGAGGCAACATGAAAGTCTTATTAGGGACAGAGCCCAGACACAGCTAGACAGAGAAGGAAACGTGTTCCAGCTCCTTGTTTCTAATTGTCATCATGGAAGAGTAACTTAATCCCACTGGGGCTCAATGAACCAAGGGGAAAATGAACAAAGGATACTTCATATGAACGTGTTTTAAAAGTTACAAAGCATTATTCACGTCTTAGTTAAATATTATTAATAACTATCTCATATCAAAGGGAAACCAACTGACTGATAATTGAGCCTTTACACTTGGCCTTGGGAATCAGAAAGAGTACAAAATCTCATGTTTTAATAACTTTACTCTGTTTTTTATGGACTATTATTAGTCATCTTTTAGGTTTCCATTTTGGGATATATATAAACATGAAAGCAGTAGCATTAGTATATATCAAAATATTTAAGTAATGCATATTTAGAGAAGTTGGCAGCAGAGAAATGAGCAATATTAAATAGCAATTTTAGCTACCCATGGGAAAGTTACAATACAGAAATAAAGTAGTGCAATGTTAAATAAAGCCTTTCAGGTATAATGATCATCCAAATCACAATTTATTTTTATGGGTAATGGATTAACCAGTTGTGTTTTGAACATTAGCAAAAGAACTCACCTTTTCATTTTATTGCAGAAATAGCCTTAGAATTTGTGATTCCAATGGAAAATATCAGAATTTTTCACTTTCTCTTTGCTCGGTCAATAGTCAGGGGCTGTACGATGATTACCTGACATACATTCAAACAAATGTGAGCTCCCGCATTGATCTATCACTCTCTGGGGGGCGTAGTTCTCAGAAGCTCTGTTTCTAAATAACAAGGTGAGAGTGAGCCAATACAAACTTCCTTTGAAAGAAAATGTCAGATTTGGAATAGAAAAACAAAAGAAATATCACAGCCTTCTTTAAAAGATACATAGGGCTGCAATTGCTAAAGTTCGTCCTGTAGACACACACCGTTAGGAAATCTGAGGAGCGTGCATGCCCACGTTATTTATGGCTGCTAACTGCCCAATCAATTCTCCAAGAAAATGAGCAAAAGTACCAATAACTCTAAACTGCATCTGAAAAATATTTACAATTTGAAACCCAAAGTTGAGCAGTGACTCCCTTGTTCTAACTAGACAGTACCTGTTTGCCCTCCAAAGTAATATATGGCATATATTCAATAGGTGGAAACGTACAGGGTAAAAAGATCTACAGGAAATAAAACATCAATTGACTATTTTTTTCCTCCAAAACATTATTCTTTTATGTATTTCATAGCCTCTAGGCAAGGCCGATATTTGATCTCATGAATGACTGGCCTCCAGACAGTGCTCCAACCATCCTAACATATTGTAATCAGATTCAGACTTCCAAGGCCCACTTCTGATCATCACTCTTGTTCTCAAAACCTCTAATGGCTTCCTATTGTCACCACTCACACACACACACACACCCCCAATCCTCACAAGGCACTTTTAAAACGGCAGCACCATTTTTATCCTGATTTCCCATTAGTGCCCCATATACAGTCCATGTTGCAGTCAAACAGAACTAGCTATTTTCTTCCTGACATGACTCGGTTTTTGCTCCTCTGCACACACTGCTTTCTTTACCTCAAATGTCCTCACTCATCTTCCATCTCTGCCTGGTTGAAATTTTAGGTATCCTTCAAGTTCTATGTCAAAAATCACACATTCAGTTTTCTGGCTCAATAACATTTCTCAGGATCCCAAAATATCCTTAAAATACTTCGACTTCAAAAACATATGTAACCTTTAACTGACTCTCAATAGTAGAAGCCAAACTGCAACCAGAATCTGGGAAGGGTTTTCATTATTTATAAGATACATAAGCCTGAAGTGCCATGCCATGTTGGTAACTAGCGCTGGCTTGCTGGCAGTCATTTGAGGAACACCATTCTGCAGAGCTGATAGAAAGCGAGTTTGTCCCAACCTCTTTGCCCATTCTCTTCAGACACAACCTCTTCACTTAGTGTCTCTCTACTGCATTTATTAATTTTTAATGAGCCAAATCTATTAATTTTTAAATTGCTAGATATTCTCATTACATTTCATTTTCATAAATGGATTACTGTTCCCATAAAATTTGGGTGTCACAAAGCAGAAGGGATAGGTGGTGAAGCAGCTCGTGTAGCTTGTGGGAGAGGTGAAAGGAACAAGAATCTGAAGCAATTTACCTATACTGAGCCATGTTATGTAATCCTTTGGTCAGGGTATCAGACAAAGAGGCAATCAGGGAAAAGAAATATACATACATCTCTCAATCTAGTATAAATGCACTAAATGAGTATTCATGAAAACAATGTAAATTGGACCAGGAACTTTATATTTACCTGCCTCTAACAGCTGTAGCTCTGAGAAAAGGAGCACATCAAACATCCAAGTCTGTTTCTTTTAACTGCATGATAAAAATAGTTTAGCTCTGTTTTTGAGAATCAAGGACATTGTGTGAAACGATTTATGTGCAACTATTTTTGCTTACTCTGTAGTTTTTTTATATGCATTATAAGACAAAATGTATTTTGTAATGTATATTCGTGTGCTTCATATTGTGAGACTTACTACATTTTTGCTGAAATTATCTGACAAACCCTTCTCAAGTGGGTTGACTAGTGAATAAGGAGCTAAGGATATGCCAAATAATCAAAGTTTCAGTCTTCAACAATTCTCAATGGGGATTTTCTGCTTTTAGGATAGGTCAAAAAAGGAAATACCTTGAATTGGACCTATGAACAATATGGAATAGTCCGTGAAATAATGTTGTAAATACTTTGGACATGTCTAGCTCTCTCTGAGCTGTAGGGAAATACCTGAGAAGTTAAAAAAAAAAAAACAGTTATTACAGATGACTAAGGTGATTGGTCTCTCATTCCTCTGGAATAAGATATTCTAAAATAAACATGAAGTCCAATGAAATTCCAAGAAAACTAGTAGATTATCTAGTAAAGAGAGTAAACAAAATGTATTAGTATAATAGTTAATGTGTCCCATAAAAAAGGGTATATAAATAAGCCATAAAAGGTAAATCACAAAAGCTTTTAAAGGGAGAAAAAAGTGCAAAAGCATGTCAATAAAAATAATAACTACTGGGACTTTTTAAAAAATTCATTGATAAAATTATGTACCAAAATGTATTAAAAATTTAAAATACATGGGATCTAGGGAACTGTTTTGTCATGGATACAAAACTAGCTTAGAGACAAGAGGAAAGGTTGGGAATAAGTAGGCACTTTTCTAAATAAAGAAGTGTAAACAGCAATGCTCCTTAGGGAGCAGTGCCAGCATATGCCTTATTTAACATTTTTATAAATGATTTAGAGGAAAAGTGCATAAGGGAATCTCAAAGTTTGTGGAAGACTTTTCTGTGTAATGCAAAGTCTTGCTGGAGCTAAGTGATTTCAGGAATATTTTGTAACTTGGCTTATAAATGGCAAATTAATTTTAAATTGGGGCAGTTTACTTAGAAAAAAATCTAAATTATATGCAGAAGTTATGCATCATGGAAATACCAGTTTTACATATGCTATGGACCTTGGAATTGTTACAAACCATATCCTTCAAGACAGCAGAAAAGAGGGATTATTGCATTTATTTTTTTTTAAGGTTTTATTGATTTGACAGAGATAGAGACAGCCAGCGAGAGAGGGAACACAAGCAGGGGGAGTGGGAGAGGAAGAAACAGGCTCATAGCGGAGGAGCCTGATGTGGGGCTCGATCCCATAACGCCGGTATCACGCCCTAAGCCGAAGGCAGATGCTTAACCGCTGTGCCACCCAGGCGCCCCAGATTATTGCATTTAAATATAACAAACACCCATCATCATTAAGCAAGCTATTTGGAGAATTACTCATCACACTCTTCCGCATTTACACTATACTGGAAGCCCACGTGTATATGGAATCTCCACATCTCCAAGCATCTAAAATTTCCTAAGAAATGAGGGGACTGAAAACTTCAAAGGAAAGGCTAATTCTGTCTGGCTGGGCTTTGCATCATGTGCTTTCATTCCTGATCAATACCCGCTTCTGTGTTTACCCTTCTCCTGCATCTTCAGTAGCTCACTTGCTCAGGACTGAAACTTTCCCACCAGCATCAGTTTCTAAACCCACTGACAGCTCATGTTGCAAATCCAATGGATAGCTTTTTAGTTCTAGAAAGATTGAGTGTATAAATTTCCCTCTGTTATCTCCTGAAAGCTTTGGAATAATAGGTTCAAAACAGACAAAATAAAAACATTTTCCATGTATATTTGCAGATGGTATGTATGGATAGAAGCAGAATAAATATTTTGACAAATTTCTAAAAGACAGACAAATATCAAGTGAAAGAGAAGTGGAAAAAATTGATAGGGAAAATTACGGCCCAAACTAATGTACATTCTAAAGAAATATAAAGGGTAATAAGATCTTAATGTAGATTGATATACATTATCAGTTGAAAATGAGGACCAGATGTCATCATATTTTTGGAAGCAAACAAACAAAATTACAGGATCATTCCAGTGAATCATCTCAAGAACTGGATTAGATTCTCAAGAACTTGGATTCTCAAGAATTTAACAGTTAACAAAAAAAAGCATTAAAATACAAATATCTTTGTAATATGGTGAAAAAGATATATTTCTTAAGAAAGGTGAATATATTTTAAGCTAATGGATCAAAAACTAAAGGTCTAAACAAACTATTTGGAAACATGAGTAACCTTCCTAAAACAACAAAAAATGAAAATGATCAAGAAACATTTTGGTTTTGGACACCTGGGTGGCTCAGTTGGTTAAGCGTCTGCTTTCGGCTCAGGTCATGATCTCAGGGTCCTGGGATGAAGCCCTGCATCAGACTCCCTGCTCAGCAGGCAATTTGTGTCTCCCTCTGTCCCTCCCCCTGCTCATGCTCTCTTTTTTTCTCTCTCTCTCTCAAATAAATAAATAAAATCTAAAATAATAATGATAATAATTTTTTATCTTGTTTTAGAAATTGGACTAGGTTAGGGAAAAAGCGTGGGGGGATAAAAATGTGAATGTGAATGAGGGCAACGAAGGTTATTATTTATTTTAAAATATCTGGAATTCTCAGTAACATTTGGCACAATTTATCATTCTATCTTGGAAGCATTCTACTTCATTTTGGAGACACAGAACTCTCCTGGTGTTCTGCCCAACTCTCTGGTCTGTCTGTTAACGTGTTTATTGTCATTTTCCCCTCAACTTGAATTCAGAAAATTACTCGTTTCCATTACCTGGGACTCCATATGAGGCCACGTTCCTTCTCACTCTATTCTTTCTCCTTCAGTTACAGTCCACTACCATAACTCCACACACCATGAATATGCAGATGACTCACACATTTTATTCCCAGACTTCTCTTCTAAGCTCTGCAATGCACATCTGTCTCTCTGAGATCATCATTTCAGTGTTTGATAAATGTCACAAACATAGCATGTGAGAAATCCTCAGCATCATCCCCCAAGCATATTCCTTTCTCTGTCTTCCTCATGTGAGCAATGTACCGTACTACACATCCAGTGCTCATGGCTGAAATCTGGGATGTGTTCTAGAAACCATTCTCTCATCACCCACCTAAATCCATCCCCACTTAAGTGAATTTCTGTTCAAATGCCTCCTTCCTTTCTCTTATTACAAGTTATTTGAGCTATTTTAAAAACCTTCTAATTGATGTCTAGTTCTATTCCTGTCTTTCTCCAATATTCTGCTAGAACAGCAGTAAAATTAACATTTAAAAAAAGCATAATTGAGGTGCCTGCCTGTCTCAGTTGGTAGAGGACATGACTCTTGATCTCAGGGTTGTGAGTTCGAGCCCCACACTGGATGTAGAAATTACTTAAGAAAAAAGAGAGAAGGATAAGAAAACATGATCAATGAATGTAACTCCACTCCTTAAAAATGCAGTTTTCTTAAAGTAAATTAATAGACTAAGCATAGCCTGCAAAGTCCAGATGGATCTGACCTACTGTTGCAGGCATTTTTTCTGTTCATTTGCTCTTTCATTGCAAGAATATTGGGTTCCTGAGTTTCTGGACAGCACCCAAATCTTTTAGATTCAAGGCCTTATTATTATCTCCACCTGTTGCCCCATTCTATCCAATTCCCCTTTTACCACCTGTACCCAAATCAGTGCCTCTCAACATCTGTTCACCTTTCTCGTCTTAGATTCAATTTCCTTCACTTAGAGATAATATCTATGACACACTTCTTGATTTACACATTTCTATTACCACTTTGATAGCACTTTTTACTTGTCCTTCATATCGCTTGTCACAATTACATAGCTGTTTGTTTAATTATTTGTATGAAGCCTGACTTAGAGCCCTCTCCCCATCAAAATGAAGCTCAATGTTCTATGAAATAAGAACTCAGTTAATTATTTTTATTGCTGATCCCATATTATCTACTACAGTACCTAATTGGTACTTAAGATATTTTATAAATTTATATATTTATAAATTCTATTTAATGTGTAACCCTGATAAAATGGGTATGGGTTAAGTAAAAAAAAGTTAGCAGTACAAAGAGAGTCATTCCCTTGATAAATTTATGCTAAATCAATGCAATTACTGTTTCACACACATAAATCTAGGAAAAATAATTTCAATCACTATTTCACACAAAAGGTAACAATACAGTGAAATACATTACTGCCAAGAGATGGTAAAGGTTAAAATATAGATACAGTAGGCCAGGTATTTCTCATATACACATGGGTGAGAAAACATAGGTTACTAAGGAAAACTAGAGTGTTTTGAGACTCACTTGGGGTTTGATTTGATGGAAATATTTTAATCTTTAAAAGTGAAAAATTTTTAATTACAGATAATATATGTTCAGGTTCATTTTTTCCCAGAACTTCCAATTCTGCCTAATAAATTCAGTTTGGCTTGACATTTACAAACAGATTTTTTAAAGACAGCTTATGATCTAGGTTATTGTTTGATTACTGCATCTCAGTTTTATATAACCCTATTTTTGGTGACGCTTTTGCAAAGTACTGTGAAAAACTGGGTTACCAAATCTTTAAATTTTCTATCATAGTGATTGATAAGATCTGTCTTTCCATTTGATAGGATCTGTGAGGCAAGAATTGTGTCTTTTCTTGCTCATTATTTTATTCCTAACATCTAGAATAGTTCTTTAAGCACAATAAACATTTCTTGATTAGATGAATATCAAGTAAGGAGGCATGGTTCTAAACCTCTTAGGAGACACAATTTAAGATAGATAGTGCTATAGGATAACTCAAAGTAGGGAAACTTCTCAAGCATATGAAATACAAAACATGTAATTTATGCTGCATAATTATCATTGCAGTTAGATTTCAGAAGCAGAGTAAGATCAGATAAAAATATTACTGTAGAGTTTAACAAATGAAAAGGAGCAAGGAAAACACTTGATTCAGGTCCCTATTCATTTCTTAGAGACCAATTAAATTCTAGGTCAATTTCTATATTGTGATTCAATTTCTATATTTGTGGTTACAAAATCAAAGAGATGTTACCATTTTAGACTATCATTTAAATAGATCATTGCAATTCAAGAAAGTCTAGTATAAAGTCAGGAAGCTGGAACTCCTCAAAGTCCCGTATTCTAGGTCAAGTCTAAAACCTAAACTTTCAGATCAATCACAAATATATTTTGTATTCTGAAAGATAGTAAAATTGGGAATGACTTAAGGCCATCATGTCACACAAAGAAAAAAGCTAAAATATACATACTGAAAGAAGTAAACATAGGTGTTTGCAAATTGAAGAAATCCAGAAAACACAGATTTCGAGAAAAAATCTGCTTACTTTCAATCAGAGGCTGTTTGTTCTCTTTCTTGCTTTATACGTCCACTACTGGGTGTGAGTCACACAACTCCTCAGGTATTGACCGTATCCAGAAGGAATTGAAAATGATGCAAGTAAATTTGGTTTCAGTTTGGTGGAAGAAAACCTCCTAGGAGATCATCATATTAAGGCTTACAAATTATATTAAGGTTTATAAGTTATGAATATATTAATTTGCAGAGTCAGTAAAAGAAAACAAAATAAAACCCAACATGAATGAATAGGTGGAGTACAAATGGTTTTTAAGAGCAGTGAAAATACTCTGTATGATACTTTAATAATGGATACAGGTCACTGTACATTTGTTCAAACCCATAGAATGTACATCACCAAGAGTTAACCCTAAGGTAAACTATGACTTTGAGTAATTATAATGTGAAAATGTAGGTTCATTAATCATAACAAACATACCACTCTGGTGGGTGATGTTGATAATGAAGAATGCAATGCATTTGTGAGGAAAGGAATATGTGGGAAAGTTCTGTGTCTTCCTTTCAATTTTGCCATGATCCTAAAACTACTCAAAATTGTCTTTAACAAAAAATTACAACACCCCAAACTGGTAATAATAATATAATCAAAAGCAAATTAGCATTCAAAAGAAATCATTTGGAATTAACACACTGTGCATTGCATTATTTGGTTAAAGATCCATTTTGTTGTATTGCCTGTCACTAAACCTAATTACCAGCCTGTGCAAAATAACCTCCCTGCCGAATCTGTCAAAATGAGCTCAGCATATAACCACAGAAGTCTATCACTACAGCTATTAACAAGACTGGGAGCATCAATCGCAGCAAAGAAATAAAGAAATACTATAGACTAATGATCCATCCTTACTGTGAAACTCAGAAGAGTTATGATATAAACACATTTTGAAACTTGGCTAGTGTTAATTCCCTGCTTTCGGTATCTATAAAACTCTACATTTTTAGTCCATATGCATACACACATGGGCACACATACCTGTGTATTTAGCACATATGTATACATATATGCATACTCATAATAAACGTGTATGGCTCCTGATATCCACCATCCATTCATTCATTTGATCGTTTCCAGGACCTCTGTACAGCAGTTTCAAATTTGCTAACTCATACCCCTTGAGAAATGACTTTACTAACTAGACTATTGTGCTATGTATAGTTCCTTTGTCATTAGCATTACAGTTTCCAGCTCTTTTTAGTTAGTGAGGTCAACGCCCTTCTTCGTACCGCCTTCAGTATGGTTATGTCATATATTTGTAAGACAGATATTTTGTTGAAGTCTAAAATCCATCCAGAAATCCCCCACCCTCCTAGTAAATTTGTTTCTAATTTACAAACTTTAAGGTTTAGTCATGCGCTAAAGTAATATGGGTTTTTAGAAACAAATGGTGTCATCTATTTACCATTACAGGATAGTTTCACCATCCCCAAAATCCCCTGTGCATCACCAGAGTAATGCTTCCCCTTTCCAAAACTCCTAGCAACCATTAATCTGTTCTCTATCTCTTATAGTTCCGCCTCTTCCAAAATGTCATGTAAATGGAATTACACAAGATATAACCCTCTCAGACTGGATTCTATAATTAGAAATATGTCTTTAAAATTCATCCATGTTACTGTGTGAATTAATAGCTTGTTCTTTTTAATCTTCGAACAGCATTCCACAGTATTAATGTACCTCAGCTGATTCATTCATGAATTCGCCGATTACAGAGCATCTTGGTTGATTCTAGTTTTTGGTGATTTTCAATAAAGATGATATAAACATTTACACACACTTTTTGGCATGGAAATACGTTTTTAAGTCAGTTGGGCAGATACCTGGAGTATGAATGCTGTATCATATGTTAATTTAGGTTTGGCTTTATAAGAGATTGACAAGTTGTCTTCCAAAGTGGTTCCATCATTTGCCGCCTCAGCAGGGCTGAAAGAGAACTCTTGTTGCACCATATTTTTACCAGCACTGACTATGACCAGTTGTTTGGATTTTAGACATTCTAATAGCTCTTTAGTATTATCTCTGTATTACTCTAATTTGCATTTCCCTAATGGGAATAAAAGATGTTGAACATCTTTCCATATAGTTACCTTGCCATCTTTTTTTTTTTTTTTTAAATCTACTTTGGTGAGTTTCAGCAATTTAGTTCATTTTTAAATAGGGTTATTTGTTTCTCATTGTTGAGTTTTAAGAGTTCTTTGATATAAGACCTTTATCAGGTAAGTGTGTTATAAAATATTTTCTGTATTTGCAAAATATTCAAGCTTGTGTGGCTTGTCTATTCAGTCTCTTAGTAGTTTCTTTTCCAAAGCAAAAGTTTGGCTTGTTTGTTTTTGAAATTTTATTGAAGTCCGACCCATCATATTTTTCATGCTTTTGGCATTATATCTAAAAATGCAACATCAAACCCAAGGTCCCAAAGTTTTCCTCCTTTATTTCCGTGTAGAAGTTTTATATTTTGAGCTTTATATTTAGGTCCACTGTCCATTTTGAACTAATTTTGTGAAAGGTGTAAAATTCATGACTAGGTTCATTTTTTTTTTTTTCATATGGACACCCATTTGTTCCTGGGACAGTTTTCTATCCTTTGCAAAAATCAATTTACTATATTGTGTGGGTTTATTCTGGGTACTCAATTTTGTTGCATTTATTTATGGGTCTATTCTTTCATAATTCCATGTTATCTTGATTAATGTACTTTTAGAGTAATTCTTGACATCAGATACTATGATTCCTTCAACTTTGTTCTTCTTTTGTATTATTTGGGCTGTGCTAGATCTTTTGCATTTCCATATAAATTTTAGAATCTATTTGTCAATATCTATTAAAAAATGCTGGGTTGGGATTGCACTGAATATAGATCAATTAAAAAGAATTGATATTGTAAAAATATTGAGTCTTTCAATCTATGAATACATAATATTTCTTAATTTGTTTAGATTTTATTTATTTCTTTGATCAGTGTTTTATAGTTATCCACATGCAAAATACTGAATATGTGTTGGAGGCTATTAGAAATGTATTACTTTCATTTCAACATCTTAGTGCTCATTGCTAGTATATAGGAAGGCAATTGACTTTTGTATTTGGAGACTTTGCTATACTCATTAGTTACAAGAGTTTTTTTTTTTTTTTTTTTGGTATATTCTTTGTCATTCTCTACATAGACAATCATATCATATACAAATAAATACCATTTTATTTCTTCCTTTCCAATGATATCTTTTTTTTTTTCTTATATTAGTGCAGTAGTAAGATTCCCAATACGAGGTTGAACAGGAGGTGGTGAAAGAGGACATATTTACCTTGTTTCTGATTTTAGATGGAAAGTGTTGAGTCTCTCATTAAGTGTGATATTTCTTGTCGGTTTCTCATATAAAAACCTTAATTAGAATTTTCCTTCTATGCTTACTTTTTTGAGAATTTTTATCATGAATGCTTGTTGAACTTTATAAAATGCTTTTTCTGCATCTACAGATATAATCGTATTTATTTTGTTAACATGAGAAATTATAATGATATACAAATGTTGAACCAGCCTTGCATTCCAATGAGTAACATTTGGTGATAATGTATTATATTTGTACAGTTGCTGAATTGAGTTTGCTATTATGTTCATAAAGATTCTTGTGTCTAAGGTTATGAGATTATATGAGTCTATAGTTTTCATTGTTGTAATATATAGATTTGCTAATAGAATAATGCTGGTCTCTTGAATGAATTGGGGACTATTTCCTCCTCCACTGTTTTCTGAAAGACACTGGTAAAGTTGATATTATTTCTTCCTTACACCTTTTGTATAATTCACTGTTGAAAACATCTGGGCCTGGTATTTTGGGTTTTGAATATATTTTTGGCATATAATTTAATTTTGTTAACAGTTATCTAGTTTTCTTTGAATGAATTTTTATAGTTTGTATCTTTCAATGCATTAGTCCTTATCATCATCTAAAAGATCAAAATATAGGCATAATGTTTAAAGTATTACCTTATTATCTCTTAATGTCAATGGAATCAGTAGTGAAGACCTCTCTTTTAGTACTGTGTCTTCCTTTTTTCCCCTTGGTTTACATGTCAAGAATTTTATTAATTTCAGTGATTTTTTCCCCCAAGGACTAAATTTTGGTTTCAAAGATGTTCTTTATCACTTTCCTGATTTCAATAACATTGACTTCTCACTTAAAATCTATCATTACTTATGCTCTGGTTTTCTTTGCCTAGTTTTCTATGGTAAAATGTACTGTATATCTTCCATATATATATTATATATATGTATATTTTTAATTATTTAATGTAATAAATTTCCATTTAAGCACTACTTTTGATGCATCCCACAAATTTTGTAAGTTGTAGCTTTATTTTCCTTAACTTCAAAATATTTTTTGAATTCCTGGTGCGGCTTCTTTTACCCACATGTTATTAAGAAATGTATTATTTAATTTCCAAGTAGTTGGGTATTTTTAAACTGCCTCTTTTTTATTGTTTCTAGTTTTTAATTGTTCTGTGCTCTAAGAATTTACTTTGTATTATTTCCTGTGGCCTCGGGAGCTTTTTGTTCTCACAGTGATCCACACTCAGCCCCCAAGATTTTGTCATAAATACTATTTAAGTCCTTCTCCTGTCTTACAGAGTCTGATGATTTCTGCTCCAGGAGAGCTGATTTCAGGTACTCTGTCTTCCTGGATGTACCTCCATGTTTCAAGGTAGTTTGCTCTGTGACCCAAATTCTCTGATGGGTCCAAGAAAATGCATTGATTTTAGTTTTTCTTGTCCAGGCTGTTCATGTTGTAAGGAAAAGAGCAATGACTTCCAATCACTTTACATATAATAACTGAAGTCAGAAGACTACTTTTTTTTTTTTTTAATGTTTTGACCATTTAAATTTCTTTTGGTAATTCTCATGTTCTTATATGCTTAGTCTATTTTTATAATATTTTATATTCTTGGAAGATGTGTTTATGGAGCATTTTGGTATACTAAAATTCTACCTGTTTTTTGTATCTTAATTTCCTTATCTATAATTCCAGGCAGAAATATGTCCCAATTTATATTTTACTATTTTAATAGTTGTATTGTGGTATAATTTACATACAATAAAAATCCCACAGTGTAGGTGTATAGTTATATGAATTTGAATGATTGTATATAGTCATGTAACCTTCACCACAATCAAGTTATACAAAAATCCAATCACCCTAAACATTCCTCTGACACTTTAGACTTCACCCCTTCTCCCACCTCCAGCCCTAGATAGTTACTGATTGGCTTTCTGTCACTAGCGTTTTGCCTTATCTATAAATTCATATGAATGAACCCAACAGATATGTAGTTCTCTGTGTTTGACTTCTTTTACTTAGCATAATGGTTTTGAGATTCATTTGCCTTTTCTTTCACCCACCATATCCAATCCATCAGCAAATCCAGTTGGCTCTACACCTCTGAAAAATATATTTACTGTCCATCCACTTCTCTAATTCACTTCTAGTAGCCTGGTATTCCTAGAAAATTGTGTAGCTTCCCAACTGGTATATTTGTGTCAGTTTTTATTCTGATCAGCAAAATATCTATTATCTCTCCTTTACCCTAGGCTCCAAAACTCTGAGCAACAGCCAGATTATTTTTTTCGTTTTTTTATAGTAAATAAGTTTATGTCACTCTCCCTGCTTAAAATTCTTCTGTCACTTTCTAGTTTACTTGGGGGAAAGATTGAAATAACTGATCATATGGTTTCTATTGGCTTTTGCAAACACATGCCATATTCCTTTAAGTTATAGCAACTTTTCTAATCCACACTTTTGATGCTCCAACACCAAGCCCTTTCTAGTATTCCCTCTGCTTTCTAGTATTCCCACTGCTTAAAGAAATGTATTTTCTTTCTCAGTTATTTGAATGGCTTATTTAGTCCACCTTCAGGATTCAGTTGATCTTCTGTAGACAGTCTGGTTATCCTTAGTAAAATAGCACCATCCAGCCCATTTGTTTTACCACCATATCCTGCTTATGGGTTTTATAGTAATTAATATAATCTATAATTCAGTTGTTCACTTATTAGTGTATGTTTTTATTTTAGTGCCCCTCCACAAATACAATGTAAGTTCGATGAGAGCATGTTGAGTTCCCAGTTACATGAGGACTAGTACATAATAAACAGATATGATTGCCAATACACACCTTGGTAGCCACGCCCTTATGAGCCCACTCTCCTATTGAATGCAGTTAACCTGTATAATTAAGAGGGACTTAGATTGTATTTTGCACTATAAAATAAGTTGCAATAAATCTGAGGGCATTCAAATAATACAAAATATGTTCTCTGACTGCAGTATAATTAATTAGAAGTCAATACCAGAAAGATCTCTGGAAAATGTGCAAATATTAGAAACTAAATAACACACTTCTAAATAACCCACAGATTAAAGAGGTAATCAAAAAGGGAATTATAAGAAATTTGAACTGAATGTAAATGAAAACACAACATATCAAAAGCAATACTTAGAGGGACAATTTATAGCACTAACAGCCTATATTACAAAATAAGAAAGGTAATTACTTCAGCATGAATCACAAGGAATAAAAAATAGAAGCTAAACCCAAAATAAGAAGAAAGAAAATAAATAGAGCAAAAACCAATGATATGGAAAATGGATAAACAATAGGAAAAAATGAGACCAAATTGATTCCCTGAGATCAAAAAATTTATAATGCTCAAATCAGAATGATCAGAAAAAGAAAATAGAGAAGACTCATATTATCAACAGCAAGAATTAGAGAAATAATATAACTACAGACTCTGCAGTTATTAAAAAGCTAATGAGTACTGTAAATAGTGGTATGCCAACAAATATGACAATTTGGAATAAATGGATAAATTTCTTAAAAGAAACAAACCACCAAATTAATCTCAAAAAGAAATAGACTTTTTGAATAATTAATAACAGTAAAGTAATTGAATTTGTTATTAAAATTTTTCCAAAAAGAAAAATCCAGGGCCAATTGGTTTTACTAGAAAATTCCACCAAATATTAAAAGCAGGAACAGTAGCAATTCTGAACAAACTCTTCCAGAAATGGTAAGAGAAGAAAATACTTCCCAACTTATTCTGTGAAGCCAGAAACATTCTGTTACTAAAAGAAGACGAAGGTATTAAAAGAAACTATAGTTCACCTATAGTGAACCTATATCCTCATGATGCAAAAATTTTAAACTAAATGTTAGCAATTCAAATCCCACAGTAATAAAAATGATAATGCATTGTAATCAAGTGAAGAAAAGTACAGTTGGCTCAAAATTCAAAAAGCAATCAATAGTTCTCCATATTAACAAATTATAATTTCAAAAATAATCATCTCAATAGAAGCAGAAAAAGTATGTCACAAAAGTCGACATCGACTCATGTTAATATTTTCTGGAAATTAAGAGATAGAATGGAGATCTCTCATCCTGATAAAAGGCTTTCACAAAAAATATAATTGTGAATAACTGAATGCTTTTACTATAAAATCAGAAACAAGAAAAGCGTGTCTGGTTTCACTATGTCTTTTCAACATCGTACTGGAGATTGTAGCCAGTGAAATAAGGTAAAAAAGGAAAATAGAATTCATCCAGATATTACAGGAATTATTTTTATTTGAAGACTACATGTTCATTAATGCAGAAAATACAATGGAACCTAAAAGTCACCAAAAATAATAAGGAAGTTTTACAAGTTACAGGATATAAGATATAAGGTCAATATACAAAAATAAATTAAACTTCAATTTACTATCAAAAAATAATCAGAAATTGCAACATAAAGTAATGCTACTTAAATAACATAAAAACATGAAATAATTAGGGATAAGTCTGGCAAAATATGTGTGGGACCTATATACTGAAAACTAAAAGTCATTACCATTAGAATTTTAAAGATTATATTGATTGATTGATTGATGAGAGAGAGAGAGAGAGCTTGCACAAGCAGAGGCAGGGGCAGAAGGAGAGAGAATCTCAAGCTGACTCCCTGCTGTGTGTGGAGCCCTATGAGGAGGGGCTGGATCCCAGGACTCTGAGATCATGACCTGAGCTGAAATCAAGAGTCAGACTCAACCAGCTGAGCCACCCAGATGCCTCACTGCCATTAAATATTAAAGAAGGCCTAAATACAGGCATTGGTCAGAAGTCTCAATATTGTTAAGATGAGAATTCTTTCAAGATTGATCTGTATATATATTACAGGCAATGCTAATCAAAATTTCAGCAGAGTAACTAATGAACTATTAGCTATTGATATAACATGGTGAATTTCAAAATAATTAAATGACATGGAAGAAGCCAGACAGAAAAGAATATGTACTCTATGATTCCATTTACATAAAATTCTGGAAAATATAAACTAATAGATGGAGACAGTTTAGTTAATAACCTTGGAATGGAAGTAAGCAGGGAGGAAAAGAGGGAAACATTATAAAGGCAGGAGGAAACTTCTAGAAGAAATGGATATGTTCATTATCTTGTTTGTAATAATGGCTTCATGGTTGTACATATGTTAAAACTTACCTAAGTGTATAGTTTACATATGTCCAGTACACCCTATTTCAATCACATGACAAGTTGTTTAAGAAAAAACTGAAAATAAATGTTTCCCTTTACTCTTTTCCTCATTCATACAAATCTACCCAAACATAACCATGGCTAATTGTTTTTGTCACATTTTTTCATGTATTTTAATTAATCTGTATAAACAATTTTGTGTACACACATATAAATACGCATATATAAGCATTTACAAAATGTTTCATATTATTTCCAAATTTTAAGAAAAAATTAATGTGAAATAGAGGAACATTGCCAAGACACTTCTGAATGCTTGTATGGTAGGAAGCCACCAAGTGTAGAGCATTATGTATATACACAGACCCATGCTGAGATCATTCTCTCTGAATTTCAGAATAATGACCATAGACAAAAGAACCCAAAACCTTAGGAAAGTTTTGGGTGAGCAGGAAAAAAGGTTACTTTCCATGGAATGAAAATCAGATGCCTGTCAAGTTGCATTAGTACCGGACACTAGATGACAAAGAAGCAACACTTTGAAGCCCTATGCTATAGGTATTTTGAATATATAATTAGAAATTCATCCAATCAAGTTTTCAAGTGTGCCCCCTCTCTTACCACTGACAAGTATTTGGTGACCCTAATGAAAGCATCCTTGAGAGTTGGTGAAAAAAGAAATAAGCTTGGAGGCAGTGGCAGGTTTATCATGAAGCCACTGAAGCTTGAACTTTAAAGCTTCTACACTTGCATATAAATTTCAGACCTGCATTTTAGGATATCAGTCAGAGTTCTCTAGGGAGACAGAAACAAAAGGAGATTGCGTGTGTGTGTGTGTGTGTGTGTGTGTGTGTATAGATATATATTCAAAGATACATATTATAAGAAATTGGTTTGCACAATTATGGAGTCTGAGAAGTCCACCATCTGCTGTATGCAAACTGGAGACCCAGGAGAGCCCATAATGTAATTAAGTCCTAGTTCAAAAGCCTAAGAACCAGGGGAGCCAATGATGTAGATTCCAGTTCAGATACGAAAGGCTGATAACCAGGAGACTCAAGAATAGTAGAAGACATATGTCTCGGTTCAATCAATCAGGCAAGAAAGGATGAATTTTTTCTGTCTCCACATTTTTGTTCTATTCAAGTACTCAAAGAATTGGATGATCCCCACCTACATTGGGGAGGGTAAACCACTTTACTGAGTTCACCAATCCAAATGCTAATTCTGTCTGCAAACACCTTACGGACATACCCAGAAATAATATTTAGCCAAATATTTGGGCATCCATGATCCAGTCAGGTTGACACATAAAATCAATGATCACATCCTGGAAAACCTGGGTACATTGCTTAAAAGCAATGGGTTAGATAGTAAGCATCAAGTTGGGAAAAAGAAAAAGAAAAAGAAAGACACCTTTTCAAGGACAAGAAGAGGGAGAAATGATGTAGTAATAGGCGACTGCTGGTCAAGAAGTCTTATTCAGAAAACAGAAGTATGTTGATGAGAAATGTGGTAATAGGAAGGGAAAAGGTGAAAATTCAATAGAAAGTGGAAATAATTTATGGAGAAAAGAACCACAGAAGACAGAAAAGGATTTGGTCAAACACTGAGAATGAAAACTCTGTCTGAAACAGACGTAAGGATTTTTCCCACTTACCTTAGTATCATAGGAAAGAGTACTGATGTTTATTTTCTTGAGGGAGTAGGGTTAAAGCTGATCATGCCTGATAGCTTCATTTTCCTTATGAAATGGAAGAATGCCATCTGCTAATATAGATGCTTTTTTCTGAAGGCAGTTTCCCCTGGTGTATAATTTATTTGTAACATCTTTAGGAATGAACAATTGTGTTGCAGAATCAATATGGCATACATATTGTGATCAGTCCTGAAACACAACATTCTCTAGACAGTCTATTTTAATATCTGTTGATTTTGAAAATAAAGAAAAGAGATTGAGATGTTTTTAACATGACCTGTCAATCAGATTCCTCATCGTGTACAATCATAGAAAGAGCAGTCACCCAAGTTGAAAGATTCCATTTCTTCCCACTGTGTTTCTCTGGGCTTCAGCCTCTTCCTCCACATAATGCATATTTGGACTACCTATTTTAAATTTATTACCAAAACAAAAAATTAGAGTGTGGGAAAGAAAGTAATAATTGTAAAATTAGGTAATCAGAACAACTTCAGAGAGAATAAATGTTTTCAGGTGCTTAAAGGATAAATAGAATCTACATAATGAAATCTAGTAAGATTAATATTGTTTTATAAATTAAAAATTTTAAATTTATATATTACTTTATTTATTCCTCCTGTCAGGACAATGCAATGTATCATAATTGTTATTTCAATGACAAAGACAGACATTGAGGCTCATGAAGAAAATAGAGTTATAATTGCATACCTGCTATTCCAGGCACTGTAATGGATGCTGGCAATTCCGATGTAAAAGGTGGCCCATATTTTAGAGAAGCTACCTAATTAATGTAACGTGATGGAGAAATAAGACAATGAAGATAGCATAATAGAGTACTTTAAATGTCAATCAGAAACTTGAAAATAGGGGCGCCTGGGTGGCACAGCGGTTAAGCGTCTTGCCTTCAGCTCAGGGCGTGATCCCGGCGTTGTGGGATCGGGCCCCACATCAGGCTCCTCTGCTATGAGCCTGCTTCTTCCTCTCCCACTCCCCCTGCTTGTGTTCCCTCTCTCTCTGGCTGTCTCTATCTCTGTCAAATAAATAAAATCTTTAAAAAAAAAAATAAAAAAAAAAATAAAAAAAAAGAAACTTGAAAATAACTTCTCTTTTTTACCCAGATATTTTATCACAGATCAAGATAAGGAAAAAGTTCCTAATGTGTTCTTAAGTCAGTATATTATTCTGCATCACTAATTCATTAGGAAAAATATATATATAATACCATGAAGGTGGCAATCTAAAATAAAATTGGAAGGATATATTCCTAGTCCTAGTCAATTTATATTGTACATAAATAATTAACTAGGAATCTGTAATATATCTGAAGTTATTAAGTGTACTTTATGAATAGTCAATAAAAGCCAGTCACACAAAATAATATGAAAAAGAAGCTGAAAGAAAATCATTCAGTCATTTATGAGGAATAATTCCACAATAAGAAATAGAATGGTGACCTATTTCTTAAATAATTAAACTAAATTTCCTGTAACCGAGTCACTTTGTAATTTAAACGACTGTCTTCTAAGTAACTCAAATTCTCATTCATATTTCTTCTCTGTAGTCAACTTCTGCATTTTAAGTGTAAATAATGTGTTGACTTTCACAAATTATACTTATTGTGTTTGCATATTTGTTCACACCTTATACACAAATGTTAGAAAATGAATTATTCCTTTACACAAATATAATCTACATGAAATAATGATTTCAAAATAATTTTAATTCTGAATTATCATAGCACATTATATTGAAAGTTTTTAATTGCATACATGAAAATCCTGGATGATATTGTCCGAATGGAAAATTTTTTAGCAGCAAACAAACATGGTGGCAAAGATTCCGGGGTTATATTCAAGTTATTTCCAGACCCCAAAGAGTTTCCTGGATGCTAACTTACATGCAGTTTAAGCTCATCTCTCCCACCTATCCAGTCTTAGCGCATGTGGTGTTGAGTACATCTTTTGAGTGTTGTCATTATCATCGACAGCAGAGTCTCCTAATAACAATCTCAATCTAAAAAACAAGTGTGTATTAGATGTAACTTTATATAATAAAATGTAGAATTTAACTAATTTCTCTTGTATCACTGGGTCTTGGTAAGTTTTTCACCAGCCAGTTAAGGATTTCCCTGTTTTTACCAAGGATTTCCTGTGAAAATACAGAATGCATGAAATGGGCAGAAGGACACGTGGCCTGAGGTCCTTTCTTATCGACTCTGTCATCATCTGTAGTCAACGTTCTATCCTCTGATCCTGAGTGGTCAATTCATGAAGTATTCTTATTATATGGACCAAAAATCTTTTCCCTATTGCCTAAATCTCTAGTGCCCTCAGGTGTTTGGAAACATTTGCTTCTCCCCCAAAGTGTTGAGCAATGGCAAACACAACTTAGACCCTTAAGCCTCGACTCACATTTGGCCAGTCCAGAGGGAAGTAGGTGCTTCCACATCTTTCACATCCTCGCCCTCCTGGCCCTCCCTGCCTGAATAAGCAAAGGAAAAGGAACAACTAGGAAAGAGTGGGGTGTAAGAGATANAGAGTGGGGTGTAAAAGATGGACAAATGTTTTAAAATGTTATTTTTCCTAGAAACTCAATCCATTAGTGTTGTGGTTGGATGCAACATATAAATGTGAGCTATGACCTTATGATTGAATATTCTTTAGTGTCTTGAATGGTATCTGTTTTCCACGTTCATTTGGAGCTCTGGCAGTAGGTCTACAGCAGTCTGAAGTGCATGTCAATGCTCAGGAGGCACTTAAGAGGATATGAAGATGTGGGCTAAGTCCCCGCCATCTCATGAAACTGGGTGTCCCTAAGGAGGTAACGGGGAAGAGAGGCCTTCTCTGGAGCCTAAATCAGTTGGTACTAAGGCTTTCTGCTGCTCCATTGCTAGCCTGGAACAGAAGGATTCATTGCACTTCCCACAACTCCTGGCACTGCTCCTCGTGAAGGTGTCCAATGAACTAATAGAGCTCACCAGTCAAGCAATTAAGGGAGACAGCACCAGAACTCACTTGATATCAGAAAGGCAACTACCATTACAAAACTGCAATTATAACCCACCTAGAAAATAACAAATATGAGGACATATTTTGTTGGCTACCCGGGGAAATAGAGCTGGAGTCCTGAGCAAGGGAGACTTCTCAAAGACTGCAAAGTGGAGTGTCTCACAGCTGTAGCCATGGCTGTTCTGATATAGCCTTCCGGAATAGAAACCCAGAGGCCCAGTCGTCCCTCAGATGGAAAGAGAACACAAAAGAAGAAGAAGAAGAAGACGACGACGACGACGACGGCGACGGCAATGATGGAGGAAGAGGAGGAAGAGGAGGAGGAAGGGGGGAGGGGAGGGAGGGGGAGGAGTAGAAGAAGAAGGAGAAGAAGAGGAGGAGGAGAAAGAAGATGAAGAAGAAGGAGGAGGAGGAGGGGAAGGAAGGAAAGGGGAGAGGGGGAGGAAGTAGAGGGGGAGGAGCAAGGGTGGGGCAAGATTGAGAACCTGATTTCCCACTTCAGGACCCATCTTAAAGAACAATGTGGCTGGCAGGTGCTGCTAAGAAAGAATTATGACGGAAATCTTGGATCTGGAAAATGAAAGACAATTTCAAATCACTCTGGAGCACGGAGTTTTTCCTCCTCATTCAAAAATCTGTCCCAAATGCATCCTGCAGGGCCTCTCTCCTGCTACAACTAAAATTTGTCTGGAGAAACTCCCAAAAGTTTCCAGCACTGCCTGTGATGGACTTGTACCTGCTGGTGGAAGTCATGTCTAGTACTTGGATTGGAGGATTTGTAATCCTGTTACTCTTTTGTTTGTGGGGAAAAAAAAAAAGTCTGCATTAAATATCACTAGTATTCACCCATGTCTTCACATACCAATAACCCCATGAATGAGTGTCCTCAATAGAGTGTGTATTTATATCCTCTGGGAAATTTTTGTGACATACATGACTGCCACACCGATGACATGAGTCAGATTTTTATCCATGTATGTGAATTTTGAGAGTGCTCTCTGGGACTTCTGACATGATCGCCTATACTCAAGCAAATCCCCGTGAAGAATAGTCACGTAGATCAGCATAACGACAGAATTTGAACTCACACCAGCCTGCACTTGGCCCCTGCTCCAGCAGGTACCAGCTAGGGATCTTCTAGAATATTACTTATATTTAAACCTCAGTCTTCTCCTGTTCTAAAATACACATTTTTACATATGTAATTTTAATATATATAATAATTTCCTAACAGCTTTGTTTTTGTTGTTGCAGTGCTCTAATAAGATGATCTAAGATAAGTAGTTCACCACCTAACATAGTAAATACTGAACATATTTTTGGTTACTATTACCAATTAACCACCTTTCTCCGTGAAGAAGTTCCAAAATAGTTTGTGTAACTCCAAAGAATCTTTTAAAAACCTCAAGTGGAGTCTGTTTTGGCACTGGTTTATCATCTTAATTGTCTAAATCATCATGTTAGCTCATTGCACTGGTTTTGGTAAATAAAGCATGAGGGCCCTGGTGGCCTAGAAGGTAGGGATTTGAGCACAGAAAGGAGAGAAGAGATGGTGTGCAGAAGGTATTCACCACGTTACCATTTAGCCTAGAACCAGACTTCAGAAGAGCTGGTGGCTTAGACCAATTAAGAGCCCTGTCAGGCTTTAACCCTTTCCTCTAATTCACACTTTAAACTCCTTTAAATACGTGGAGTTTTGTGACAGATGAATCCACAGGAAGAGGTGACTCAGAAAACTGGTTAAAGTTGACTTTCTCTTCGCTGTTTCCTGTTTTCCTTACGAGTGATGTATTTTTGGCACAGAGTCTTGTTATAAACCGTCTGGGGCCGTTGTTTCATGATACTGTATTAAGTTGCTAAAAAAGAGAGAATTCTGAGTTAGTGAATGACTAAACTGTGTTTTCATCCTAAATAATGATAGACCAAGTAGACGATTGTAACTGGATTTTCCATTTCTTTCCTGACAACATCAAAGGGCCATGGGGTTGGAAGTCCTTTAAATAGACAGATGTGTAAACTACAAATGCTTGAATCTTGCTTATTTTCTTCCCAGTGCGATTCTAGACAATGGTACCATCTCTGGTCAGCTAGTTGTTTTTGTAGGAAACTTCAGGTATGGAATTTCATCGCATGGAAGTTTAAATCCCCTTTCTTTATACCTCCCTCTTTTCCCCCCCAAAATTAAAGCTTTTACTGATAAAAATAAGTCTAACATGCTGTTTTGAAGTTTTACCCTATGTAAGATGCTTTCTCAAAAGAGAAACACATTTGTCTTAGTTTGAAACAAAATATTATTGCTGACAAGAAAGAGACTTCAAAATGAGTTCACATGACACAGCAAAATGAGTTTGAAGACAATTTAAAATCTCTTTGTTTCTCTCTATGTAAAATAAATGTTTCTATCTATTGATCTGATATCTAAAGTGCCTATTGCCATCCTTCCAAAGTAGAGAGAAAATACACTTCCAGTAAGTCTAAGAGCTAATAAAAGTATCTGATTATTGCAGTGTAAAACTCTTTTACTGTGAATACCACCTGGTGTATGTGAATTTACCTGCTTGTAAACACACATTTGCTGATAAAACTAAATAGATAAATAAAATACATCTTTTCACAATATTCTTGACTATTTCTATTAACTGCTTAAAATGCTTTAAGGATATTTCATCACATTCTACCTGCTCCAGGAAGGTATTTTAAGAATTTGTCAGAGAGAACTGAATGACGCCTTGAAGACACATGGAGTTTCACTACATAGACTTAAATAAAATTAGTGACTTTCAGATTGGCATGGGTAGAATTGGAAATACGAGCTTAAAAATCCATAATTGTTTACCCTCCTTCTCAACCTATATTTTATTAGTTTCCAAAGGCAGCAGAATGGTACATCAAATACGTCTTTGAGCTACAATTAGACAGTTATTTTGTGCTTTTCACTAAAGCATATGACTTCATCCTTGGAAGCATTTTATGTCTTATTGATGCTAATTGTAAGTGCTCTTCTATTTAGAAGAGCATATTTTGTATAAAGCCTATCCCTGAGATTTTATCAAAAATTTTTCTACATAAAATCCCCATATTGGAAAATAAAGGGTCAGCAAATATTCTTATGCAATTTAGTCTTGTTGGTTTCCCGAGAGTGGAGCTAATTCTCAATGTTGGGGAATTTGTTTACTTGGAAAAATTTTTGATTCAAGTTGCCAAAATTATTTTTCCCAAAAGTTACAAAACAAGGCAAAAGGACTCAAACAAGAACAAGAAACCTCCACAAAATTGATTCTCATGGAGTAAATTCATGACCTGGTATCAAATCCCAGGTTTGACATAAGCAAAGTATGTTAACTTAGGCAGGCTATTTAATTTTTTTTTTTTAGCTTCTGTTTCCTCATCTGTAAAGTGGATGCAAACATTTTATCTACATATAGGACTGTTCTAAGCATTAGCTAAATAAATTGAGTACTGTGTGCCTGGGAATTTGGTTTCATCAAACTCCGTTTTCTTTCCTCTGAGTTCACAGGTGGGCTACCTTCCCCAGCCTCCCTTGCGATTGGATATGGCCATTAGGGTTGTGAGTGGAGGTAATATGTGCCTTTCCCATAACTGGCCTTTAATATCCTTTTGTATGATCCACCAATATCTTTTTCTCCATCTGCTAATGGAAAGAACTTTTAGGATCAGAGGATGGGAGCCATGTGGTGGAATTTGCCTGGATTCCTAAATGACCTTGTGGCATAGATCATTGCTAAAGGGGAACAACCACATGAGAATTTGTATGAATAAGAGAGAAACTTATGTGAAAGTAAACAAGTTTTGGGGATTTGGGGGGCACGGCTGCTAACATTACTAACCCTAACTTGCAAAGAATATAAACTCCCAATTAGACTAAGTGCTCTAGGGAAACAGTGATCTCTCCCATTTTTGTGCTTTCCATCATGTGAATGAACTCAGCACCTCTCACACAGTAAAGTACTCAAAATAGGAATGAAAATATGAGCCACTAAAAAAATACTTGCAAAGCCATCTAGACATGTGTGCTTTATATATCACAGCTATTTTCATTGTATTATTTTATTCTGTTCTTTATTTTGTTTTATTTATTATATTATTTTATTTACAGTTAAAAGAATTTAATTTCCTTCTGTGTTCATTGTTTCCCTTCCTTGGGCTTTTATTCTTCCTGGGGAACAGTATAGTTTCCATCTTGCAGATCTGGTCTCTAGCTTCCACACAGCAAAATCACTTCTAATCTTTTGTAGAACATGGCTATTTTTTTCAAAATATTGTATTCCAAAACTATCCATTTTCATGAGTTACTTTTTTCAAGTGAGTTATTATTGAAATCAGTTAGCATTTAAAAAGTTCTTAGAATCATGCCTGGCACATAGGTAGTGCTATGCACATGTCTGTTAAAAAAAAAAAAGTAAACTGTATCATCTTTATACTTATTTTGCATTTCTCCTTCTAGGCCAAAGCAAGTTATTTTTTCATTTATTTTTAGGTTCCATATGAGATTGTTGTAACTTATACTTGATGTGATTGCATTGCATTAAAATTATGTTTGATTTTTGGCACAAAGACACTTCTATTGGAGTTCAGCCTTATCATGAACCTAAGAATCGCTCTCTTTCACACTGTGGCACCGGACTGCTTGCAAGCTCTAGATTCAAGCATCTATTGTAGCTATCTCCAAGTGACTTCTAGCACTTTTTCTCAACTCTGTGTTCAGTGACCTTGTACTGGTAGCTTGAAATCAGCCACAGGAGGAATATTTACACCATGGAAACTGGCAGCTTCTACAAATCAGGACTTTTCAACTTCACTCAGACACACTGTCTGTCTTGTTCTCCTTCTCTTTTGGACGGCCAGTTGATAGACAAGTAATAGGCAGGAAGTGCTTGTTGAATAAATTAGGCAATTTGAAAATAATAACACTTTAGTTAGGATAATAATTGCTAACTTTAAGGAGCACTGAGTAGATGCCAAAAACTATTGTAACTGATTTATAGAGTCCTCAGGAACATGCCATGGGTCAAACATTAACGCTTTCATTCTGCATACATAAAATTTGAGGAAGGAAAACCTCAGGGCTAAGAGCAAAATGTATAATTATATTGTTGAATAAATGCTTAATTTATGATTCTGTATATTTCAGATACAACCAACATATCTGACTTTTCTGGAAAAAATTGGAATATCAGGTCGTAGCCCATCAATTGAATGGCGAATCAAGTGAAGCATAGATGATTTACAGGAAGCATCCCTATTTTGATGAAGTGTTAAGTATCTAGTTCACCACTTTCCTCCACCCCTGAATGTAATTTTACACTTGGTTAATTTATCTCGGGTTTATGAGCTTTCTGGTCCCTAGAATGAGTTGAGGCTGTACTTCCTGAAGTAAGGCTTGAGCCCAATCCAAAGCCCGTGCTCTTAACCAATATGATATAATGATGAAAGATCAATGCATACTACAAATTTAGAGATATCTCAATTTATCTTTACTGTTATTATTGTTTTAAAAATCCAGCTACTGTTGTATAGGGTTACGTGCAATCTGCTACGTCAATACGTATGTATACATTATGCACATGTGTCCATCTATATTAGCACACACACATAAAACCCATTCCTTTATAACTGTCAAAAAAACTAAACAATAATGCTTTCAAAACAATTCAGAAGGCATTGATCTGGTTGAACATATTTCCATCTCAGCACCTGCTTCCTAATTGAGCAACCAGTTCCTATTAAAATTCAGATTCCCAATCTATTCACTCAGTCCAGGTTTCTTATGCATGACTTTGCTATTATATTTCTTGAAAAAACTTAATGGCTCTGGCATAAATCAAATCCAATCTATACATCTATTACACACATGCGTATCAGGTAGCAAATACTATTATAATGATATTGATGTTATTTTAGATGAAGTTTTCCAACTATTTGATTATTATGATGCAAATGTTGTGGAGACAGCTGGCTCTGTCCTCATTTCCAGGGAACACAGGAGGGAAGATAGAATGACATAATCAGACGGAAATCCTCAGCAATCATTTCCAGTGGGTGAGGTGATGTCCGAGAAACAAAAGAGAACTTTTATACAACAGACCCTTCATCTCTGAGCTGAAACACCTTTCAGCAGCTTCTGACCATTTGACACAACTTTGCTTACCACATCTACAAAGACGGTTTGTGGGCTGGGTATTTTGGAGACGGAAATTAAAAAAAAAATGTTCTACCCAAGATGATTTTCCAAGCACACTCATCAGCTCCATTTTATTATGGACAGAATGGAGGATCAGAAGATTAGTGAAACAGAGGATTTGTTATGTACTGTAATTTCATGTAGAAAGACTGTTCTAGAGTTAGGCATGGAGAAATTTTCCATATATTTTAGCCTAAGTCTAAAAATAACTACAGGGGGAAGAAACTAAGAGGCTTTTTTAAAAAAGTTCTAAGGCATTTGTCTCATGTTAGAATACAGCACACAAACTGGCTCGATGCCAGGTATCACTAAACTATCGTGATGTCACTACACATACCAGTCAATTCTGCACCCCGTGGAGCTAAGACCTGGACTCTAGCAGCACTGGCCATGCAGGGCCGGGAGGTAAATGTAGACATGTGTGTTTTCAAGCACAGGTTGCTCCAGTTTGCTGCGGCTTGAAAGACAAATGGCCTCATCCTCAGAGAGCCTGTGACTTCAGGACATTAAAGGTAAGTCCTGAGTCGGGGTTGACAGTTTTTTAAACAGAAGCATTCCAAAATATGTAAATTGCAGTACCTTTTCTTTTTTTCTCCCCTTGTTTTCTCTATGTGTGTGGAAGCTTGACTAGGATTCAGTGGTGAGAGTTATTTTTAGGCATGAGTCATCAGCGCCCTGAAATGGTTAACATGCAAGCAGCTAACTTACCCAAAGTGAGGAAGCCTCTGGGGAGAATCTGGTTTCCAGATAATCATGACTCATTCTAATACTCTTTTATAAATATATTAGCCAATAACACATTATAACAAATGATGTCCTCTCCCTTCACACACACACACACACATACACAAGCACAGCAGCTAGTGATAAAATAATATGCACACCATTTTTTTTATCTGCTTATTGTGTGAATATTTACCAGAACCTCCAGATGTCATAAAGGCTGGAGTACATGATGGTCTATTTGCTTATGTGGCTGCATTAAAGTTGATAGTTAGAAATACAAGGGAGGTCAAAAAATTCAGCAATATTAGCTTCTAGCAGAACAGAAACAGCGACTGAAGGGCATGTTCTGTTTTGCTCACAAAGTAATATGATACACTTTACTCCCACCTGCTTCTCTACACTCTGAATTATATGCTCCTTTCACGCCCACCCACATGGACTCTGTGCTTAGTAACTATTCTACACTGAATCTCTTGACTGTCCTTTATTCTATGAAGTGCCTTTTCATAATATTTAATGTCATCAAATTGATCCTTATATAACCTGATTAGTTGTTTGAAGTCCCACTAAGAAGTAAAAGAGTAAATATTGAAGTAATAGTAATTATTACTAAAATTCAGTCCTAATGAATTTTAAGCTTCAATCCAGTTCTTATTTGATAGTAAGGTTACAAACAGAACATCAGCAATTATTAAAAACCCAAGAAAGTGCATGTTATTGAGTGATGGTTTACTATTATGTCTTTCACTTTTAAAGGGCTGATGCAACAGTCTTTGCTCATAACATTTCATGGTTATTAACGATGGGATCCTGTGGCAGAGACAGCTTGCTCTCTTCTCTTCCCAACAGTAACAGGAGAGAATATAGAATGACATAAATAAAACTAAGATCCTAGGCAAATGTTTCTGAGAGGGTTGAGAATAAAATAAAGTTGAAAAATTACTCAGTATCATTTTGTCAAAGCCACAGGAGAGAACAGCCTGAATTGAACTGTAGAAGGGAAGAAAACAATACAGGGCAATAAGTTTCACTTTTGCATTTGCTCTCAGGAAGCATAACTAAAATGGGGTTTCGAATTACGATCAGCTCACTGTAGACCCACTAATTTACTCTCAACTTCATTCAGGGAACCCTGTCCCCTTTTTTATATTTCTCTCTAATTTCTTCTCTTACATAGCATTTTAATCTCTGTCAACTCGAATTTTTTAGAGTGGTCAGGATACAAATAAAATAAGTGAGTTTATGTATGTGTTATGTATGTTTTATGTATATATCAATGCCTACAAAGATAGCAAATATTAATTGAGCATATATTATATAATCAGGCATTGTTCTCTAAGACTAGCATACACTAACTCAATCCTTACAAAAATTCTGTGTAATAGATATGGATGCTGCCCTTGTTTCACAGGTGAGTTTGGAGAAAGATCTACCCTACTAATAGGTATTGAGATAGGGATGTCCACAGTGACTGCAGAGCTTTCTTGCCTAATCTTTCCACGAGGCAAAAAGACTTTATAAGCTTATAACCTTATAAGGTGTGTGTGTGTGTGTGTGTGTGTGTGTGTGTGTATGTGTATAGCTCCTCAACAAAATTAGAACATGTTTTTCATTTATCCATATCGCTATATCAAAAAATCCGTACAATAAATTGACTGAATACATTTAATGATAAATTTCTTTTCCTTGATTTGGATAGTTTTTAATTTGGTAAATATTTTTCATAGTCATATGTCCAATTTTATGTTGTTTTGAAATAAATGAATATGAAAAGAAATAAACTAGAAATGAAGAATTATGACATGTGAGGAAATTGGTACACATACTTCATTTTTTTAAAATTTCTTGAGCACTAGTATGATTTTTAATCATATTGAGCATTTAGTATCTTTCTAAATAGAAAATAAAAGAATGCTAAATTACTAGCCAGAACCTAATAAGATCACAAGTGCCACCTTCAAATACTTGGGTTAGCCACAGAACATGTGGACTCATCTATTTCAGAGAACAGAAAATGGCATGCCCCAGAAATCCTTAGAATGTCATAAGCTAGAATCAGAAAGCCCACACTGCATTATCAGTAAGGCAAGTCACAACCACTAAGATGAGTGGAATTAGTTAGGATGATAGGATTAAAGAGGATAATTAAAAGACATACAAAATCAATACCATCTGTACAGTATTATTATTAAAACTTCAGCTATGAACCAGTGGAACAGGACATTGAAAAATAAGGAATAGAGCAGGTAATTAACCAAAAACAAAACCTAGAAAAATGGGGAGAAAGAAAAACTGTCAACATCACATTTCTGATAATAAAAAAAAAAAAGTCTGTTTTAGAGAGCAAAAGTAAAATATTGCTAAATCCCATTGGTACACTCAACCATTTACTATGAGGTCATAGGTTTTTAAATTTTGTTTTTCATCTTGATTTACAGCTCTCATTTGGACTTTTGGATGAGTTAGTCATGCATATTATGTCATACAAACTTACATGAATTTCTTTTTTTTCTCTACTTTGAGGGCAACCCTGTTGGTATCTAAAAAGACATGTAGAACAATGTGACAGTTAAAAAGTTCTTGTTACAAGTTATTAATAATTCCCTTTTCAATTCTAGCTAAAGGCATAAACACCATATTGATGACAAGAAAACTATAATGTGATATGATGTATCACTAATATGATGGAAAATTATACTGTAAGATTTTTCTATATCATTAATAGGATTTAATAAAATGGGATTTTCGTGCAAGATCAAGCATTGTCCGTAATGCCTCTGGATAAAAGCAGTGCTATGTTTCATGCTCGTAAAGAGCATCATAGACAGATCACATATGGTCCTTGAATATGGAGGTTTATAGCCTAAATAGAAAATGTTGCAGCTTCAAGATATTTAGAGTTTAAAAGTGTCTATTAGAAGCCTTATTGATTAAGTTGTGCTTCAGATTAACAATCCCCTGTAAATTTGGGCTAGAAACATATGTCTGTTATTATTCTTTATTTACCTGAATGTAATTTATGAATAATATGTACATGTGTTTTATAAATAACACTGTCTAAAGTTGTAATATTTAAGACTCAATCGATGAATTCATTTTAAACATGATTAACTGCATTCACTTTAAAAGTAAAATTTAAGTGTTCAATTAACTTAATAGTTTTAAGAAACAATAGGCATTTTGTATGAAGAAAATAAAACACATTAATTTATTACTGGGGTGTGTTGAAATATTCCTTTTCAATGCAGATTGATAATGATGCTTCTTTCAAAGATTACCTTATACTTTATTTCTCCTAAGGTCACTGATGTCTTTTTAAATTTTTCCTCAGTAAAACCACAGAATTTTCCAAGTTACACCTTTGTCTTATGTATCGTTCAGTGTCGTCCTCTTCAAAGAGAGCAATAGACATAATCAGAGAAAAACCCATTGGTTCCTAAGGCAAGTGAAGTCTCATCCGGCTGGAGCTCTGGATGCAGCAAAAGTGCACAGGGACCTGCTCCAACCGTTTAATTTGCAAAGGAGTGATCTATGCAAATCTGAGTTTTATGGATCCTGAGAGACCTCTGACAACTTTTTGCAAATATCCCAGTTAAACTATCAAACTCACTGGACATCCATAGGAACTCCAGTAAATTCCTTGTGGGTCTCTTGAGGTTCCTTCCGAATCCTGAATCCTGTAAGGATTGCTTGGTTTAGCCATTTAAGAGCTGATGAGGGTTTTGTATGGAAAAATAGCATAGGGTTTACGGCACCTATGAGGCCTCACCCGACTTTCTGCAATTAGCACAAATGTTGAATTAACAGAAGAATCAATGGAAAAACTCATCTGGACTGCTCTCAGTTTATGGTTTATCTCTTCCAGGGTTGTTTTGTACCAGTGGTACCCAATTATTTAGTGTTGAAGGAGCGGCTGTATTTCTCACTAGTTTTTAAATCCTTACGGGGAAATATAACTGTGGAATGGAGGGGATGGGAATAAAAGGGAAAAGTACTAGCATGGGATTCTATTTGGTAAAGGCACGCAGAGGCTTCCAGTATTTCAAAAACAGAAGTTTCTTTCACCAACTTTGTTCTGGTCTTTCCCTGGCCATCCACAGTAAATGCCTGCAGACCCCTGGGATTTGTGATCTCTACGAAGGCATCGTCAAAGATTGTGACTATGCATGTGTGTTTTTCATCCATCACTGAGCATTAGGGACCCCTGGTCCAGATCCACTCCTGCGTTTTCCAAGTTACACCTTGGAAATATGGTAAGCCTATAAAATTCTGTGTTTTTATGTACCTTACTTCTAATTCAGAAAGGCTGAAAGGAGAGTTCTTGATCTCACAAGAAGTAGCATGCCACATGGTGATGTTTGTACAGTGAAAGGTAATTGGAGGTATGTCAGAGATCATTTCTACTTGGGGCTGATCTCAGGACCCTGAGAATATGACCTGAACCAAAAATCAAGAACCAGCTGCTTAACCGACTGAGCCACCCAGGCGACCCTGTCAGAGATGATTTTGATAACCACTTCAGCTAATATTCAAATCTTGTGAATCCTGCTGAAATCCCAAAACAAATTCCAAGTTGGTCATAATACAATTTTATTGTCATGAATTTTATATATCTTATCATTACATTAACATCAGTGAATAGTTACAATATGAATAACATGGTGATAATAAATAATAACATTTATTAAACAATTAATGTATGGCAGGCAACATCCTAGACACATTATATGTATTATCACATCCAAATCTCATTACAACCCATGTCCACTCCATTTCAGAAAAGAAAAGTTCCAGTCTTAGAGACGCATGTGGATAATAACTAAGGTGGAATTTGAAGCCAGGTTAATTTATTGTAAATCCTGAACATTTTAACCATTCATTATACCACACGGCCTCTCAGCTGTTTTCTTACACCCATGGTATAATTTATCCACTTCTTATATTTATTAAGCTTTAAAATTTCTTTGTCGTTCTTTTTTTTCTTCCCCCCCCATTTTTTTTTCTTTAACAAGACAGAATGAAAACTGTCCAGTGGTTTATAACGCCGTCCTAGCACTTCTATACAAAAGGACTGTTTACAGTTACAAAATGTGTGGCCTTTCCAGAATTTCTTTCAAGACAAGGGAGTAATTGACAAAGTTCTTGTAACTCTTTTATGCACTGTAACTCATGACCATTTCTCTTCTTTGATGTCTATAGCTCCCTTATGTAAAGAATATCAGGCCTCAGGACCCCTCTTGTTTCCATCTCTAAAGTCACAAACATTCATTTGAATATTTCCTTTAACATCTATTGTTTTTAAACTGTCTTTGAATTTATATTCCTTGTCAAGGCAAAGGGAGGAGGATTCTTTTATTTTCATGTTTGAAATTTTTTTATTATTTAAAGGGAGGTACATTTTGTGTCTCCAAAGCCATCAGCCTCATAAATTAATTCTCAACCAGTTTAGTGCTCAACAAACCTCATTTATATTACCTCTGTTGGGCTTGAAAGATCAACAGTTTTTATGAGAAGATTGATAAGATTTGAGAAAAAAAGTTTACAGAATTATCTGTAGGAAGTCTTCAGATGGCAAGACATCACATAAAAATTCTTCTTTTACATGTATTTCTTCCGCTGGTTTCTAAGAAAATAAGGTAATGCTTCTGATAACCTAAACAAAAATAATTTTACCCTTTATGTCTGTATACTCTTGACTACCGTGGGTAGTGCCAGAAGCTAGGAAGCTAAGGTCCTCGGCTAATTTGACCACTTCACACCTAGCCTAAGGCATGGCTGTGAACCTGAACCTGACCCTGGTGCCCTCCACCCTCACAAACTTAACTTATTCTGAACTATTTTCTGTGATTCTTACATTGATTATTTTCAAATTCCTAGCAACTAATACTTTCTCACATCTTTCCTTCCCCCAAAATTACTCTTTCCCATAATTTAAATCAACTTATTTTACTTTTTTCACTTTCTTTTTTTAAAATTTTGAAATCTTTGTTATGAAAGTATCACTTAACTGTATCAGGAGAATATTCAAATATCAGCAGGTAAGTGGTCCATTGTTAATGAGTATTCCATATAAACATGTATTAGTGTTTGCATTCTGACAGATCAAGTCATATGCATACACAAGCACAAACACTTATTTAAAATACTGTTACTTTGGAGTGAAATGGAAAAATGCAAGTTAGGAGGCTGGGAATATAGCCCCAAGACTTGCTGGTCCATGTAGAAATCCTGAAAAACAGAATTTGAAACTTGACTCCACTATTGGAAAGAAGGATTAATTTATCTTTTGCTTCTTTTGAAAATATCACTACGACAATGCTACCTAAGGCCCTGGGTTGTTAGGTGGATTTAATGTAGTACCTGTAAAAGTATGTTAAAACTTTCTAAGTTACAGGGGCGCCTGTGTAGCACAGTTGGTAGAGCGCCTGACTCTTGGTTTCAGCTCAGGGCATGATCTCAGGGTAATGAGATTGAGCCCCACATCAAGCCCTGATTGAGCCCCAAGTTGGGTTCTGTGCTCAATATGGAGTCTGCTTGAGATTCTCTTTCTCTCTCCATCTGCTCCTCCTGCTCCTTCTCTCTCACTGAAATAATGAATAAAGAAACCTTAAAAAATGAAATAAAACTTTTTTAAGTTGTAAAAGTATATATAGTTGTGACATTTTTATTCCTCTTTTTCAGATAAGATAGTTTGTTACAAAGAAATATAGTTTTCATATCTACAGACAAAAGGTTATTTTCTTTCTTTTTTCTTTTTTTAGAGGAAGAGAGAGGAAAGGGTGGGAGGGGCAGAGGGCGAAGGAGAGAAAGAATCTTAAGCAGGCTCCAGGCCCAGTGCAGAGCCCAACACAGGGCATCATCTCACAACCCTGAGATCATGACCTGAGCCGAAATCAAGAGTCAGAGGCTTAACCAACTGAGCTACCCAGGCACCCCACGGGTTATTTTCTACACACAGTTACTATTCATTATGAAAAATTCAAATATACCCCAACTTTGAAAATATGGTGATGAAACTCCATGTAGTCATCATTCAGTGTCCCCAATAATCAATTCCTGGTCAAGCTTCTGTATCTGTAGCTTCTCAGGAAAGATCATTATGAAGTCAACCCCAGTCATCAGAGCTTGATATCTGTAGATATTTCAGTAGGTATTTCTAAAGATAGGAAAAATTGTATAAAAATAATCTTTAACCATTATTACATCTAAACCAATTTAATAATAATTACTTTAATATCAAATATAAATTAGTATTTAGATTTCCTCAATTGTATCATAACTTTCTTTACAGTTTGTTTATTTCATCAGGATCCAAATAAGGTCCTCACACAGCAACAGATAGATTTATCTCTTAGTCTCATCTAGTCTTTCAGTTTTTAGTTATTCTTTATTTCTTATTGCAAGATTTGTGCTCTTGTTACTGTTAAAAAAAAAAAAGGTCATTTGATTAATTTCTATGCTTTTAATCTTATTTACTTCAGCTTCATTTACAGTATTTTACAAAAGGCTTTATTAGTTATACAAATGTGAGACAGTTAAAGAATAATTGTTGGCAAGAGCTTACTACACTGTCACACAGTAATGTCTCCATAATCATTAACTTTGGTATATCCCTGATGACAGTTAAAGTGATTCTTGCTACTCTAAGTGGAAACCAAAGGCAGATCAGAATTGACATGGAGTAGCCTGGACTAGTGTCAGTCTTGTGGGTGAAATTGTTTCCCCCAAAATGATATGTTGAAGTTCTAACCTCTGGTACCTGTTAACATGACCTTATTAGGAAATACTAGCATCTTTAAAGATGTAATCAGGTTCATTGGAGGTTGTGTACAGTTAGGGTGGACTTTATTGAAATTCTGAAACTACTACCCATAAAGTTGAAAATTGTATGGAAACATTTTCTTAGTGCAAGAAAGGTACAATAATACAAAGTTTACTGAAGTTTTAGAATATCCTTTTATTTTCTAGTCTGATTAATGTGAAGAATTGTAGCAGCCTAAAATCAAAGGGAATATTTATTCTTTTCTCATGGACAAGTCTAAGGTGAGCAGCCAAGCTGATATGGGCATCAATAGTCTTCAGAGAGTTAGGTTATCTCCCTCTCTGTCCATTATCATTCTAACGTGTGGTTGTGCTTTCTGGTCACCATAATGGCTACTGCATCAGTCATTACATGACAGATTCAAGCCTAAAAGAGAAAGAAAAGTGAAATGATTAAAAAGAAAGACTTTCCACCTGAGTTACCAATTTTAAGAAAACTGCCTTCCCAAAGCACCTGCATTTTCACATACACATCATTGACCAGAACTTGGCCACCTGGTTACATCTAGCTAATTCATCCATAAAATATGGAAAAAAACAATCCAGAACATGTATTGGTTTAGTATCACACAAACAAATTTATTTCTGAAGATGAATGCTTGTAACTAAATTGAATTACTCCAGATGGTGTTTACAATCTAGGAATCAAGACTGCATTTCAGACTCTCCTATGAACAACTAGGTAAATTTGACCATGTCAATTATTTTTTCCAGTGATACCTGAAATATCTATTCTCCCCTCAGTTCCCTTTTGTACTAGCTTGAACACATTTTGTTTAGCTCTTTTACAAATACTCTCTTCGTCCTTTCCCCTCTCCCACCTCTTCTCTCTCTCTCTCTCTCTGTTTCTGTTTCTGTCTCTCTCTCTCTCTCTCAGTCTTTCTCAAATCTCTCAGCTCCTTGAAGATTCATTTTTTTCTTGCCCAGGATCTGAATTCACCCACTTCATGGTGGGGATTCAGTAAATATTTGCTTGGTGAATGAATTAATCATTTTAAAGGAAATCTAAATGTGCCCACATTCAAACAGGATCATATATTATGTATTTTCACATACAAAAATTTTGATGTTATAAACACAGTAACTCTTTATGGTGACATACTTAATTGATATACTTAGTATCAAATTCTCTAAAATGAAGCTTTCTTTGCTCATTTGATTATAAAAAAAAATAGACTTAATTGCTCCACTCTCAAAGCAGAGCACTATAAATCTTAGTTAGGTAGTCCTTGAAGGATTACACACAATCTCCTGACAATGAAAATGGCTACAATTAAGTAGGGACTTCCTTCATCAAAGTTTAAGGTAATTATAAAAGTGAATGTAAAATATAAAAGAGAATATTACTTTACAAAGCACACACATTATATAAAGATGGAAAAAGGGAAGTTCTCCCACTCCCTTATGAATTTATCTCAAAGGCTTGTGCAAATCAATTCACAACTCAAAAAATTTTTATCAAGCTAGCATGCTATCTTCTTCACTGATGTAGAAAGTGTGGATAGTTCTATTTATAGAACTATCCACACATTATAGTCAGTTTCCCAAATAGAGAATCCTTACTCTAGAAATATCAATTAGCATTATAGTAGAAAGAGGTTTTATTGGTAAACCGGTCCATTAACATATTGAATAATAGAAATGGGGTCTCATTGTTAAATTAAAGATACTTGAGATATGTGGACTGAATAAATATATTTTCAAGGCTCTACTAAAATTTGTACAAATAGGGTCTAAATTAAGAATCCATGCAGGCCTAGAGCCTTTACTTTTAGGGATGGTAGCTAAAGTTTTAATGCTAACTGTCCTCTGTCCAAATATTAGGTTGGAAGATTTCTGGTTGCCTTATGCTGACTAGAAAGACAATCTAAGCCTGCTTCTAGGGTCTTGTCCCAGATGACACAACTGAATCTTGTATGCAAGGTGTTGTCAGAGCACATGAAATCACAAAGAATTGAATTGTATCAAGATGAAAGAACAGTCTGTATGGACTCTTGCAGTGTTTTTTTAATATATGATTAGTAAATGTATGTGTGATAGAAATAAAACTGAAATCTCCTTTCTGGTAGTTAGAGTCACAGGGAGTGTAGCAAACCCACATTCCACCTTTGTGAATATTATAACTAAACAACAAACACCTAAGTGTTGGGCATAATGAAAATTTTTTTAGTTACTTCACAGTATCAGTGCCTTCTTCTCTAAATTATATAATCTTAACCATAGCTTTTATATATTTTTGATATGTGGTTCTAAGAAGTTTGGATCATATTTAAATATGTCAAAAATCTATAAATACTTCAAGAACATAATTTTTCAATTGTTTATGGTCAGTCTTAGAGACCAATTGTTTTCTTCTGATACATAAACATGGTTTCCACTGAAATCTGATCCTCTCATTTAAAAAAAAATAAATAGGCCAATACTTCATTTCAACATGATGAGCAGAACCACAAATTAGACTTCCTTGTCAACGGGTGTACTCCGTGGTCCAAGAACAAATTTGGATAGAATTACTCAACCTCATTGGAAGTGGCTGTGGGGTAAGCACATGTACACATACACCCTAGCAAATGTGAAATGGTGAGTAAGCCTTTGAAACAAAGCCATCCCTTTGTTCAAATGTGTTCAAATATAAAGTCAACTTGTTCATTTTTATTTCTATAGCACAATTTGATGGAAATGAGTCACCCCATTCACTGTTCTATGAGAATAGTTTCAAAGAGACTCAATTCTGATGTCACCCTTTAAGTCCTAGTTTTTCTTTAAGCACATTCTGCCCACTAACATTACTCACCAAGCCTTAGAGTAAGGGAAAAATGAGTAAATTTTGAGGAAAAAAAATTATGGATTTTGAAAGAAAATGATTTCATCTGAAAAGTAAGAGCAAAGGTAAAATTGTTCAATACTTTATGGCTTAAAAAAAGGCAGTTGTACCAACAAATAGGAAGAATATTCTCTCATTCACATTCAGCAAATGCATAGTATATTTCGGGGACTTCTCGAGGGTCTGGAAAACTCAAGAATACACGGGAGAGATGTGGTCTCTGATTTCCATTGCTTATGATATTGTAGCATGGGTAAACAAACAGGCAACAATAACAATAACAACAACAAAGTGTTATAAAGGATGAATTGAAGGGTGTTATGGAACCGTATGGCAGAAGACCTCATCCATCTTTTAGGGATTGAGGAAACCTACTTAGTAAAAGTAACTTCTACACTGAGTCATAATGGTATAAAAAGAGTTAGCTAGTGAGGGTGGTATGAAGGCTGGAGGAGGATGGATTAATTTAGAGAGTAATGCATCTGTGAAAGTCCAAAGAAAAGAAGGAAGGAGGCATTCTAGGAACTAAAATAAAGTCAATATGACAGAAGTGTGAAATGTCATGTGAAGAATGCAAAGAGATAACACCAGAAAGATATGCAGGCCCTGGGCCTTTTAGGGCCTTAAAAGACATAATAAGGAGATATGGCTTTGTCAAGGAGCTACTGAAGATGGGAAGAAGGTAGATAACATAATGATATTTTTGTTTTAGAAACATCACTCTGGCAGCACGTAGGAAAATGGAATAAAATGTGATTAATAGCAATTGTAAGAGTATATACATAAATCATAATTTTTAATTTTTTAAGACACAGGGTAAGACAATTTTCTGAAAGTTGTAACTTATTTCTATAGTTTATTATTTCTTTTCAATTGAAGTTGTTTCCTGTTTGAATATCCTTATCTTATAAATAAAATACTCTTCCAAGTTCAAGTAAATGGCTTTTTAACTGGTTGGTTAATATTTGATGTGAATTTTTATTGCTTGAACTTCAGGTTATAGGAAATATCAAACAATTAAAGTCATTGGACTTCTCTTCTCACTTAGGATGTAGAAAGACACAAGAGAAAATCATTACAATGAAACAGATAATTTACAAAGGCATACTTTCTTCGAAAACTTTCAGAAAGTTGAGGTTACAGGACCACCGCAATAACTGAATTCCAAAGACTGGCAAGTCTCTCCAAAGATGAATGAGATATGTTAATTTTAAAACTTTTGACAGCTGGGGGGGGGGGGCTAGTGACCTTCATAATAATAGCTATAATTAAATCAGCTAAAATTATAACTAAATCTTAAATGCTGAGTATGGGCTAATGTATTAGTTTAGAATAATTAGGAGCCGTGAATATAATTTGCATGAGCATTCATTCTCCTCTCTATGGGCTTCTTGTTGATAAGAAAGATCTCAGGCAGGGCTAGAGACTGGAAGGAATCCTCATTACAGGCCTCGGTATGAAGAAAGTGACTGGCTATCACCAGGGTCTAGGTATTACACATTCCCTGCTTTGGGGACCCTTTGACATATAAAGAAAGGTCCTCAGAACAGTAGGAGAAGCGATACAAAACTTCCTTGTACTAGGGCCCAAAAAAGATATGCTACCACTCAGGGAGGGGAAGTAAATCCAATTACATTTGGAGGTGGCTAGAAAGAACTCCTGTGTCCATTATTCTCCCCCAGTGCAGAACAGGGGTCTTTTTGAAGAAAAGTCATGAAACAACCTCTTCTCCAAAGTACACTAGAGACACGAAGTGGAGTTTGGATGGACGTCATAATGAGAAAGGACAATAATACTAAGAAGGTCCAGACTGAGGCTGGGGCAGAATAACCTCCCCCATCATGAACTTACAATGTGTAAAAAGCAACAGAACATTATTGATGAAGAGGGTGAGAGTGTGGAGAAGGACTCTAACTGTGGCACAAAAGTGCAGGAATTGCCGGAGGCTGAGATTGGAATACAAACACAAAGAGAAACCCAACCACAGGAGAAATTTGAAGCCTATAGTATACCAAAGATAAATTGCTACCACAGGGGCACCCGGGTAGTTCTGTCGGTTAAGCATCCGACTGTTGATTTCTGCTCAGGCCACGATCTCTGAGTCCTGGGATTGAGCCCCATGTCAGGTTCTGCACTCAGCAGAGAGTGTGCTCCAGGATTCTCTCTCTCCCTCCACCCCTCCCTCTGCTCATGCTTTATCACTCAAATAAATAAATAAATCTTGTAAAAAAAAAATATTGCTACCACAAATCCCAAACCCATTTCAAACATATATTAGGATGCCAACTCTCCACATTAATAACTTGACAGAGGAACTGGGGTGCCTATTATTAGGGATAAATACTCTTGACCTTAGTTTCTATTGTCTTTCTGCCCTTGACATTTAGCACACAATAAAGTTATGGGATACACAAAAAATAAAAATAAAAAGTTTCACAAACTTTAATGGTGAAATAAAGCAATTCAAAATACCAGACTCATAGGAAACTCAAATATAATATCTATTACACTGGATCTTTAAAATAACAATGATTAAGATGTTAAAGGATTTAATAGAAAATAAATATATGTATATATATTTATATATAAATAAAAATAAAATAATATAAATATAAAATATATATAAATAAAAATAAAAATAAAACATATAAATAGATTTGCGATTATAAGAGGGTGATAGAAATTATAGAAAACATCAAATGGAAATGCTAGGCATAAAAATATGCTATCAAGATTAAGAATCTAAAAATTTAAGAAAATAGTTTATAATATAATCATCAAAAAAATTAAGAATATATTTGATGAATCCTCAGCAGACTAGATATAGCTGAAAAAATAATTAGTGAATAGATTTGAAGATAGACTAATAAAAATTATACAATATGAAACACACAGAAGAAAAAATCAGTAAAAAAAAAAAGAACAGAATATTCAAGAACTGTGAGATGAAGTCAAATTGTTGACATATGTATAAATTAAAGTGTCTAAAAGAAAAGAGAAAAAAATTGGAACAGAAAAAATATTTGAAAAGATAGTGCTCATTTTCCCATATTAATAAATGGCTACAAACTGCAGACCCAAGTAGCTCATAGAGCTACAAGCAAGGCAAATACAAAAGGAAAAGAATACAAGAAAGAGGGGAAAAAAAAAAAAAAAAGACATAAGAAAGTCCCTTAGACATAACAAAGTGGTACCAGAAGATAAAGTCCTGAAGGCAACCAAAAATATAGAAATACAGCAGGATTTTCATCATAAATGAAGCCATCCAGAAGACAAAGGAGCAATACTTTTTAAATAGTAAAAGAAAAAAAAAGGTAAAAGTAAACTCTCAGCTAAAAATTCTATACCCATTATCCCATGCCCAGTAACAAAATCTTCCAAAAAATAAATGTACAAATGTAAAATAAAGACTTTTTTCAGATATTATAAAAAGCAAAGGGAATTCATTGCTAGCAGACTTACAGTACAAGAAATATTTAAATAAGTTATTTGAGGATAAGAAATATAATATCAAATATAAACAGGTATATACAAGAATGAATAAAGAGTACTGCAAATGACAAACATAAGAGTAAACATGATTTTCTCTCTTATTTTTAGTCACTTTAAAATATAATTAACTGTCTGTATTGATTTCCACGTGATGCTATAACAAGTAACCATGAACTGAATGACTTAAAAAAACAGAAATTTGTTCTCTCTCAATTCTGGAAGGCAACAAGTCTAAAATCAAACATAGGCAGGGCCATATTCTCTCTGAAAGCTCTAGAGAAGGACCCTCCTTTACCCCCCTCTAGATTCTGAATTTTGCCAGAAATCATTGGTGTTCTCTGGCCTGTATACACATTACTCCAACATTTACCTCCATCTTCATGTGAACTTCTCTTCTGTGTGTCTGTGTCCTAATTTCCCTTGTCTCATAAGGACAGGAGTCATTGGATTAGGGCCTATCCTAATTCACTATAACATTATCTTAACTTGACTACATCTACAAAGACCTTATCTCCAGATAAGGTTACATTCACAGGTTTTGCATGTTAGTACATCAGCATCTTTTTGGGGGACACAGTTAAACCCATGATAGCCCACCCATCTTCCCACATGTATGTGTTTTACATGCAAAATACATCCACCCCATCCCAATATCCCCAGAAGTGTTACTCTATTCCAGTATCAGTTTGAAGTCCAAAATCTTACCCAAATATAATCAATTCAAAAAGTGCCAAATCTCTTGTTCTGAATCATTGAAATCAGGTTTGTGTGAGACCTTTAGAATGGTCCATCCTTAGATAGAATTCCTCTCTATCTGTGGATCTGTGAAACCCAGAAAACAAGTTATCAGCTTCAAAAATACAATGGTGGGACAAGCATAGTATAGACATTCTTATTCCAAAACTGAAAAACTGGAAGGAAAATAAGAGTCACAAGCAAGTCTGAAATCCAGCAAAGCAAATTCCATTTGGTTTCAAGGCCTGGGAATAATCTCTGTGGCTAGATGTTCTGGGTGCCACCAGAGTAGTGGCCCCACCTTCTCATCCTGTGGGGTCAGGAACCTCATCTTCTGAGTCCCCAGAGTAGTGGTTCCATTACCCAGCTCTCAGAAGGAGGACTGGAGGAGGAGGAATAGGAAGTAACCACTAATGGATACAAAGTTTCTTTTTGGAGTGATGAAATTTTCTGGAATTAGATAATGGTGATAGTTGCACAAACTTGTGAATTAAATTTTAACACTTTAAAATTGTGATTTTCTTGGTGTGTGAATATATATCTCAATTAAAGAAAGATGGAGAATGCACGCTATCTTAAGACTTATTTTTAACTTACACTAATTAAAACAATGTGTTGTTTGTGTAACAATAAGCATATAGGGGCGCCTGGGTGGCTCAGTCGTTGAGCGTCTGCCTTCCGCTCAGTGTGTGATCCCAGCGTTCTGGGATTGAGCCCCGCGTCAGGCTCCTCCACTAGGAGCCTGCTTCTTCCTCTCCCACTCCCCCTGCTTCTCTCTCTCACTGGATGTCTCTGTGTCAAATAAATAAATAAAATCTTAAAAAAAAAAAAAAACAATAAGCATATAGAGCAATAGAACAGAATAGTCTTTCTAGGAAGAGACCTACAGATACATGATTGATTAATTTTCAACAAAGTTGCCAAGATAATTTATTGGAAAAATATGATACTTTCAACAAATGTTACTGAAACATCAAATTGATGAATCAAAAACAAATTTAAAAATGAATATTTTTATTATTACCTTATTCCATACCCTATGGTATTAAAATTGATTGAAGATCACCATGTAAAGCCTAAAATTATAAAAATTCCAGTAGAAAATGTAGAAGAAAATGTTTGGCAAATTTTTTTAGACAGGACACAAAAACACAAACCACAAAAGACAAATTTTGATGACTTTCATTCCACCAAAATTAAAATATTCTCCTCTTTGGAAGACACTGTAAAAAAATGAAAAAAGGCCAATAACTTGGAAATACATTCGCAGAAGTTATAAGTGGTAAAAGATTTATTACAGAAAGTAAAAAGAAATCTCACAACTCAATAATAAGAAAACAAACAGCACATTAAAAAATGAGTGAAAGATTTGCAAAGAGCCTTCACAAAAGAGGAAATATAATTGATAAATAAGGACATGAAAGAATGTTCCACATATTTATCATTGAAAAATTTAAATTAAAGTCGTAGTAACGCACTAAAGTGGCTAAAATTATCAAATAAACAAAACACATATGATAAAAATTGCTGGTGAGGATGCAAAACAATTAGTACATTTGTATTTACTGGTGAACATGCCAAATGGCATCACAGTTTTGGAAAAACGTATGATGGTTTCTTATAAAATAAACTGTATACTTACCATATGACTGAGAGACCTCACCCAAAAAGGTTAATAAAAATGAACATTCCCACCTAAAGACCTATGCACAAATGTTTATAAAGCTTTATTTAGAATACCCCCCAAAAAACTGAAAATAATCCCAGGTTCACTAATAAATGAGTGGAAAAACAAATTGTGGTGCATGCATAAAATGGAATACTGCTTAGCAATAGAAAAGAATGCTCTCCTGATTCATTGCCACTATGTGGATGAATCTCAAAAACATTACGCTTAGGGAAAGAAGCCAGTTACAAATGGCTGTAAAATTTCATTTTCATGATACTCTTACCTAGGCAAAAGCATAGGGCACAAAACAAACCAATAGTTGCCACACATTATGGAAGAGTTGAGTATGAAGAGTCAGGGAGATATTCTGGAGTGATGGAACTATTCTGTATCTTGATTGCAGGTGATTACTTTTGCATTGACCTAAAAAAAAAGACCATTTTACTCTATGTAAAGGATACCTCAACAAATTGGTTATGAGTTGAATTATGTCCTCTCAACACTCATAACACTGAAGTCCTAAACTCCAGTATCTCAGAATGTGACCCTATTTGGAGATAAGGTTTTTATAGAGGTGTTGTTATAAAAAGGGGAAATTTGTACACAAAGACACATACAAGGGGAAGATGATGTGAAGAGATATGAGGAAAAAATAGCCATCTGTATACCAAAGAGAGAGGTGCAGAACAGAGCCTTCCTCCACAGCCCTGAGAAGAAACCATCCCTACCAATACCTTAATTTTGGATTCCTAGTCACTAGAACTGCGCAACAATGAATTTCTGTTATTCAAGCCACCCAGTTAGTGGTAATTTGTGGTGGCAGTCCTAGCAATTGAATATACCTGCCTTTCAAAAAAGTATTTATTTGTATTTCCACAATTTGAAAATTAAAATAATAACCATCATAATGTAATGATTCCAATGAGGGCTGCAAATTTAGTATCTAGGTGTGCATGTATACATGAACAATGGAAAAAAAGCTATTGGAGTATCTTTTTATATCTATTTAGCTTCAATACATTTGAGCAGATAATCTCTGTAATAACATAAAAATTTTCTTTAATAAGATGTTCTCCATGTATATCTTTGTTGTTTTGTTCAAAGCTCTGTGTTTATGTATGACTTAAATTATTAAGTATTGCTTAAATGTTAGTGCTCTGAATCTATTATTCAAGTACCCAGATGTATCTCATCTTACATCTTCTCTATGAAGAGATCGGCTCTACCACATGCTTAGTATTCCACAAATGTTTCCAAAACCTCTTAAAAGAAAATTTCTGGAAGTGTATAGGAAGAAGATTGTGACAGCAAGGAACATGCTTGATATCCATGTACATAATTGCAAAGTGGGCTCTTCAGACATGCAGTTTCCTAGAGAAACTAAGGGTCTCTTCAAACCTACACTATGTATGGACTTTAAATGAGAAGATAGCGTGCCACATTCTTAATTTGGCAATTGGCCATTGTACGTGGAGGCAACTCTCAAGAAAAATGTCGATTCCTTCATGCGGTGAAATACAAGTTGCACAAGTATGGAAGTCCAAACTCACTGTAATTTAAAGAGCACTGTATCGTGCCCCAGTTTTGTTATAGCTTTATAATTAACAAAGCCAGTTAGGATAGACTCGGGAAAAACAAAAAATTTCTTACTCTCAAAACTGACAAGTTCAAACACATCAGTCATGAATCTTCATTGTGGAGTCAGGCTCAGGGGAGGAGGCTGGTGGGTGAGTAGCGGAGCGCAATTATCTGTCAACATAGCAACCTTTAAGTGAATTTCTGCAGACATGTTAAAGAAGTTTGTTGCATGTCCAGTGCTTATAATGGTAATTGCACTAGCCTTATTTATTTATTTATTTTTTCACTAATGTAACCTTATTTACTACAATCCTTTACATTGCTGGTGCCCTCCATAATCTCTTTAATAAACGGATATTTAATTATATTTCTCCTTTATTAATTTTATATTGAGTACATCTGGAGGTTATGTGCTAGACCATTCAATATTTAATTTAATTTTTGAAAGTATATTAAAATAAATAATTTAAATGAAATATTTTCATATATTCTAATACAATTTCATAAATAATTATATACAGAGACTTGGATGGCTTAGCATACTGGTAATACAATATAAAGTTTTCTGCTTTTAGGTCACAAGTTCAAAGCCAACCTCATAATATAAATCAAGAAAAAAATAAATAATTATAGTAATTAAACTTCGTGTTGTGGGTCAAATAGTTATGTTTGCATGCGTCTACTGAAAGAATTAAACAAAGTAGGAAGAAATGCAAATCTTCTTCATCTCTTAGAAAAAAATTCCCCAAAAGTAGTACTTTAGTTTGCAATCCCTGATGAAAGAAGAGAGAGAGAGGGAGGGAGAGAGGAAAGAAGGGAAGGAGAGAGAAAGAGAAAGAGGGACAGAGGGAAGGAGGGAGAAAGAGGGAGAGAGGCATGTGTGGGGGGAAACAGGTTATTTACATATGATGGCAGTTCACATCCACCTCCATATAGGGATACTCATATATTAGTTAGCTTGCACACATTTTTCCATTATCAATAATATAAATATGAAATCCAAAAAAATCCTTTTTATAATTTTTTTCTATATATCCTTCCTAAGCTTATTTAACATCCCTCCTGGTGGATCTTTTTTTGCATACCAAATGTGCTTCCCTATAATCCTTTGCAACCCACAGACTCCATCCCTACTTATGTATAGAATGAGTTATGGTGGTAACCAGGGCATTTTCTTCTTCTTCAGACACATTTTTTAATTAAAACTGTGATAGCAATCGAAAAGTATATACTCTGCTTTCTTGTATGTTTAGTAAAATCTGCTGCTAAATTCCTTTACTATTCACAAAATGGGTACTCACTGTGTACTCATCTGGGCTTACATAAATCTTGCCTTTATGGAGTTTATAATGTAACAAAATTAGGAAAGCATATAAGTTAAAGAATTGCTCTAGCCAATGCCACCAATCCAGAGAAGCTCTCAGGTGTAGTTTTGATCACATGATGGGCAGAGAAAACTGTTGAATGCTAAAAAAGTTGCTATGTAACAAAGTGAAATAAGGCAAATAATCCTATCCAATGTGGGAAGAAGAAAGGTTTCCAGGAGACAATGGAGTGAGCTTGAATCAATACTAATACTTGGGAAATGATAGCAGCCGATGAACTACTCTAGTGTGAAACAATTAATGCTGACAGGGATCAGTTTGAACAATGTGTTTCACTGGTCATAAAGCTGAGACAGATTTGCAAAATGAGAAGCCCTGTATACAGTAACTGCCATCATCGACTGAGTGGTCAGGATGTTTAATTGGTAACCCCCCAGAATCACTAATTGGGCATTAGTCTTTCAATCAGCCATATTTCCTTATAGAAATGACTCTTTGATAAGTTTCCTCCCTCCTGCCCCCCACAACAAAGCCAGGGCAGATCTGACTTTTACATTAGCAGAGGAGTCGACTTAAGCAGTTCATCTGCCTTTCCAGGGGACAAAGCCACTGATGCCACAATTAGAAAGATGGTTTAAAATGTCAAGAACTCTGGTAAAGTAATACCTTTCCTTAAATTGACAGTGAAGGATGAACAAGTGAGACTGAGCCCTTTGCTGAGAGCAGATTTAATTGGCAAGGGTCAGGGAATTTCACGAAGATAGGAAGTTCCTTAAGGATGCAAAGAAAAGTACCCTGAAGAGTAGGAAAAAACTGCCTAAAGTAGGTCTGGTGATGTCGATGCCAATCTTTCCTTTCACAATCTTGCCTGGGGCTGGTTCTGCTCAGACTAAAGAGATGATGACATCTATGGTATATTCGTAGTACTGTAGCATTTTATTTTATTTTATTTATTTATTTATTTATTTATTCGACAGAGATAGAGACAGCCAGCGAGAGAGGGAACACAAGCAGGGCGAGTGGGAGAGGAAGAAGCAGGCTCCTAGCAGAGGAGCCTGACGTGGGGCTCGATCCCATAACGCCAGGATCATGCCCTGAAATGAAGGCAGACGCTTAACGACTGCGCCACCCAGGCGCCCCTGTAGCATTTTATTTTACACCTTGGTAAAAATTAAGAAATTTTGGAAAAGAGAGTGAGGAAAGAACTAAATGATGTGCTGGCTTTTCTGAAATGCATATTACTCCACATTCAGTAAGTGCAAATAAATGCTTATTAACTAAAATTCATTCTGAATTTTATTACTAATTTTCATCTGTTGAAAAATAAATGTAGTTTCAAACCCAATAGTCAGAGTTCTGATAGTTCTTAAATAGCCTAAATTACTTTTGTTCTTAATAGCAGATAGCTCTAGGGTTTAATAAACATATTTACTTGAATGAAAGAGATTTCAATATTTGTGTTCAGGGAGGGGTGTATTATTTTATAGGTACATTTAAGTTTCTCTCATTAAGAAACATTTCAAACTACTATGAGCTGCATCATGAGTGAACAAAAATATTTGCAAATGTATTAAAATAAAATGCTCTAATCTGGGCAAAATGAATGCTTTGAAACTGACTACAGTCTAAAATATTATACATATAGCTGGTAAACATGATTATTAATATAATCATATTTTCCACCTTGATCATAATCAACTGCAATGATCTTAATAGACTCAACATTGGAAAACTGAGAACATTCCAATTCAAAGTACTTTGTTACTTAGCAAAGACACTCGGTTCTTTAACACCATCCATGTTAAAAATCTCATAGTGTCGTCCCAAAGTCAAATATGACTTGTAGAATCTATCCCAACAGAGACTTCAATTAGCAATTCTTTCACTTATATTGAAAGCCAGGAATTTGAAACCAGTGACTCATACCCAGGTTGTTTTTCAGGCTGTTTTGTCTTTTGGTGATCCAGACTTTTATGTCATTTGCTTTCTCAATTTCGGTAAAGCAGTTCAAACAAGTTACACCAAGAATTTGTTTGTTGCTAAGATTCATCCATGTTATAGCACATTGTTACAGTTCATTTATTTTGACTACTATAGTATGTGCCAATGTATGAATGACACATGGTTATTCAGCCAGTCTGCCACGGTGACTGTTTGGATTATTTTCAGTCTTTTGCTGTTATGATATTCTCACACAGGTCTTCTGCAGTTCACGTGCAAGTGTCACCCTGGGGTGCACATGTAGGAGTAAAATTCTCAACCATTTTGAATGCTCAAATTTAGAAGGACATAGACAATACCAACTTTCTTCCTGGTGGTTTTACCACCTACTTGAAACCCCTACACTCTAAGACCTATCAAACCACCATTAATTAAAGCTAGTATTCTTTTTTCTTATAGACACTTTGATTAACACAAGATTCTCAGCGTTGGTTCATTGGGAACACTGAAATACTATGACACTTTAAACAAGGCAATTTCTTCAATAAAATATTTTTTTTAATTTTTCATGTGTTTTAAACTTTTTTGTTTGTTTTGTCAAACTAAGTTTCCTAATTTAGCTCATTTCAGGAATTAGTCTTTGACATCGTAATTGTCAAAGTGATGCTTATCCTCACTGGCATACCAATCAGCCAAGCTAGACATTTTGCATGAGGAAAAATTTTGCTTTATCTTTTTAACCCAAATACATCCATTAATATGCATTTAAGGAATCTATGAAAAGAGAGAAATAAATAAATTCCAGAATTCATTTTATAAAATAATTGAAAGTAGTTAAATAAAATGAAAATGATATGAATTTATATAATTAATATAAGGTGAATTTCATGCTCTGGCACATACATTTACTTGTAATAATTTAATGTAATGAAAAACAACTCATAGATTATCTAAGAAACAAATGATATAACAAATACATTATTTTAGAAAGTATGTTCATGCATGTGTTCATCTCTGACATTCAGTTCCAGGAAAAAGTAAATAAAAATAAGTACATTATTTTACTTAGATGTCATGGTCAAAATTTTTCTGTATATTTAATGGAGGAAATAATATGCTACTGAAAAATAGTCTAAAATTAACATTAGGATTTTATTTGTTAATAGAAAGTAGAAAACATTTTAACATGTAATAACTAAAATAAAGTGATCATTTCTTATAATGAATAAATATTTCAAGATAGCATTTGATAAGATTTAACTATATTAATGAATAAGGCATATCACATCCAAGATAAAGAATTCCTTATTTGCAACTTTTATCCATTATAATTTGAAAAATGTGGTGTCTAAAATAGTACTCTAGTTACATTAGAAAATATTAGACTAAGTAGTCTGTATTATGTTCAATATTTGTAGATTCTTTTCTTTCCTCCTAATGATGCATCTTAGGGATAGGGCTTGAAATAAGTTTCAAAAATTTCTTACATTAAAGATGTGAATGAAAGCCATTTTAAAGAGCTTATTATTTCCTGCTGAAGCACACTGCTTTACTCTAACCATCTATTTTCTCAAGAACAATGTATTTTTTGAAAATAGTAGGGGTTTGGCAGAGATGAGGCCATTAAATAAAAATTGCTGTCAATCCCACCACCGATAATCTACTATCCGATTTAAGAACATTCTACAAGGAGAGAAATGTACCACGTTTTACTCCCCTCTCCTTTCTTAGCAGAAATATGTATAAAACAGGGAAAAACAGAAGCTTCCTCAGTGGGATAAAGGTGCCTTAATGAAGGCTCCATGACAACACTAATAATTTGTAATGTCTCATGGGATGAGTAAGTGGGAGCTTTTGTCTTCTTTTTTGTACATAGTTATTAAATTAAGGAAAAGAATTTAAGGGAAAAAATCAATGCCACGCTAGGAGAGCATATCTATAAGTAGGTGAGAAGCTATAAATTGACTCCATTGAAATTGTCTAATCCCCATTTGAGGACTACCATTCAATGACACCAACTGGGGGAAAAAAATCTTTCTGTGGAAAGTGAAATAGGCATTCAATACTTCCAGTCAAGCCTGAATAAAGGTTTTATATAAACTTTAAAAAGGCAAACATTGGAAAACCGGACTAGAAATCAACTGGAATGGGGGCAGTGTTGTTCACTGGATCATTTCTTCTACCCAGCATGCTCTGGTTTGGTTTCTCGTAGAAAGTTTGTTTTACCTGTTGTTTCAGCTTCCTGCCCACTTTGTCTTTCTCTTCCTCTCCTCCTCCTCCCCAACCCACTTCCTTCCTTTTTTTTTTCTTTTCCTTCTCTCCCTTTATTTATTCACTTACTTACTTATTTACTTATTCATTGGCAGACAAAACTGTCCAAATCTAGATGACCAATTTTATCATCACTCTACTTACTCCTACCTCAACGCCCTCTGGTTCATATGAATTTTTGAGAGTGTGATTCAAGGTCAAACAATAGTTACATACAAATGCTCAGAGCCACACACTTCTAATCTAAGAGGAGGGTGTTCTCACTCCTAATACCAGTAACCGAGAGGTGAGGTGGTCTGCTTGTGTTATTGTAGTTTTATCCCCAGGTCTAAAATAATGAGTTGTAAAAATGACCAATCTGGGACTCTTTTCCTATGGGGAAAAGGGAGGGGAAATTTCATAGAACTGAATAGTAAATTTGCAAAATTAAAACTGGTGATTAACTTCATAGAAAGATGAGCTGTGTATTGAACTCTTAACTGATGTTCCTTAAGGAAATGATAGAGTGAAATGTCTGACATTTTATGTCTCAGTTTTACATAGAGAATATCAAGGAGTTATATTTATTTTCATTCAACATTCATTCTACATCCATTAAGTGTTTACAGGTGCTCCAATGCCTGTCTTCAAAGAGTTCTAAGTTCAGCAGGGGAGACACAAAAGCAAACCAAGAAATGCTATATAAGGTGGTAGGGCGGCAAAGACACGAAGTGAGAAAACAAAAGGAAGCCTTCCAGAGTGTCAACATAGATCAGGAAACATTTTGATCCTTCCTGACTTCAGAGGAGTAAATAGAGCTCTGTACTGAATTCCTTAATTCTAACAAAGGAAAAACATGAGCTTCCCTCCCTCCCACCCCCCCAACCTGAAGTCTGAATCTTGAAACTAAATGTAATTGGTATCTATTTTTGATCTATTACAAACTGTTTGAGGAGGAAGGTTTGCTTCTTGATGCAAAGTTATGGGCAACTGCAATTCCCCACAACTGCTCTCCCTGCCGCCTGGATTCTTTGAATAAGTCATTGTGTGAAATTCCAACCTCATTAAATCTGCTGTTTAGTTGCGCTCTGTGCAGCCGCTGCGAAATCTGCTCTGGGTCAGCCCTCCTGCTTGTGAAACCATTTAAGGCAAACGGGATGCCTGAACCATGAGGTGTAACATAATACCGAAGTCAGACAGCCACATTCTTTACTACTTAAGTAAATTTCTACATTCTTTGCTGATCAAACTAAATTCTTTTTTTGTTTTTATTTGGTAGAATCGTTCAGGCAAAATGTTGCTTCTTCCAAATATTTAATAGCGTTGGAGAGCCCTATGGTAAAAGATGAAAGAAATTTACTTCACTTCAACTATACCCTACAAAGGGATAAAAACCAGAGCTCAGATTTCCCTTGGTAAAGTGCACCACTTTAATTCTAGAACAGAAATTGATGATGCGGCTTGGACAAATTAAGCACAATAGTTTCTATTCTGTCCTACAATTTCAGGGAACAGAATCACCCTAGAATAATGTTATTATTTTACTCTGCTCTAAAGCAACCCAAGAAATCTGTGTGCACATGTGTGCACGTGCACATACACACGTGTGTCCCTCCCTGCCTACGTGAATGCATGTGTTGGGTAGGTAAATGGGAGCTATGTCTACTAGAATTGAGACCATATTCTTATTTCACATGATTTGACAGTTCTTATATGGCCACAGTTTCTGTTTTTCTACCTACCTTGGTGACAGTCTCAAATCAATCAGTGACCTAGATGGAAAAGATTTTACAGCCCATTGCTGAAGCCTTCAGTCATCCCCCTTGTGTTGTGACCAAACTGGTTTTTAACTCCAAAAATAGACTGTGACTGAAGGTTGAGATTTCCAGAGTCATTTTGGGGCTGATGTGCATATTTTTCACAAGTATTTATGATCTAACTTCAGTTATTCATGATGCTTCAAATATGTACATATTTTAAGTTTAAAAAGTTATATATCTGACCCATATTAATGACATTAATAATTTACATGAAAGTAAATCTTGGTTTCTCAGAAAATATTTTTAAAGCTCTTTAAAGTATATGGATTTTTAAAAAGCCAATTACTGGAGATGTTTCACGTGATTTAATAGAATAACTAGAATAGTAGCTGTGTGTGTTTTTCCTTACATATAATATCACATAAAAGCTGTGACGAATGAAGAAAAGAACAAATAAATCCAACATGTCCACACACACCCACCTGAATACATTATAAAATATGTCATTATAAAAATGTCACTTAATAAGACATCATAAAATATATAAAATGTTTTAGTATGCAAAAACAGGAAGGAAGATAGAAAATTAATAAAAATTAAATGGATATTTAATTTATGCATATTCAGAATGAGGGAAAATTTTCTACATTTTTATTTTTAATAAGTTCTTAGTTACTTTGTGTTCTTTATTTTATATGGTGAAATAAAATTTTAGAAAATTTAACAAGTTTTAAATAATAGTAATAATAATTATAAACTAATAACTGTACATAAAGAAAAGTTTAAAATTTAATACACCTGAATTAGATTTTCTGAGTAATAAAGATCTCTTCATCTAACTTAAAATGCATGAGTTGGGATAAATGTGAATGAGCTTCAGATAATCACAGAAGAAAGGAAAAATAAAATATAAATGCCTTTATGAATAGTTACAAATTATTGAAGAGAAATGGCACAAAATGTTATATTTGGGGGAATACTGAATGGGAGCTAGATGGCGTTGTTTTAATTACCCAATGAATTTTTTTATCTTCAAAATGTATCTATACATTAAAAAGTTTGAAGAATTGTATTATTTCTTTTTCTCATTTTATGAAGTCTGAAGCCTAGCCAGCCAATGTTCTGTTTAAAAAAGCAACAAGAAAAGATTCGGATGGCTTTCATTACTTTTCTCTTACCATAAACCAGCTAGGCTAATCATACACAAGAAACATTATTCAATAAATTTTCATATATTGTCTATTCCAACTGCAGCATTATTCCAGGTACTAGAGATAATAAATCATTAAAACTGTTACAGTCTGCCAGTAGCTCATGATCTAGTTTGAGATTTTTAAAAGCAAATCAGTAATCATCATTCAGTTGAGTAAGTAAACAGAGTTCCATTGGATATAATGGTTGCAAAGGAGATAAAGGAATCAACTTCGTGCGGCAGAAAAAGAAAATAACCTTAAAAGGAGGTTCCTGAGGAAATAAAATTCTATACACTCTGGAAAGGTCACCCTTAGGGAGAGGTCAAGACTGGTAATTTAGGGTAAGGATGAAAAATATGTAATTGTTTCATTTCATTTTTTTTCCAATTTCAAATTCATAAATATCAACTCTAAAACTGCATAATGCCTAAGGGACAAGATGCAAAGGTACAATTTTAACTTCTACAACATGACCAAAAATATCTTTAAAATAAATCATAGATTGTAGGGATCTTCATAAGTCTTGTTAAACATGACCATTGGTAATAGTTACAGTCCTGGAACAGATGGTATTGCAGAAAATAAGTGGATAGATGATACACTGTTAGGTTCATAGATAGATAGGCCCATGCGTACATACATGAAACATGGATAGCTAGCTTACATTGCAGCTCCCAGCTCATGAGTTTTAAGCAGTCTCTACAGAGTTCACATGAAAGCCATGGTGACCACATTCTATAAACAAAGAAAACTAATAAAGGGTTTGGCTTTAGCTTGAAGGTTCTTCTGCCATTGAGTAATTTTCCTATGCCATATACTTAGCCCTTGTTATGACCTGATTATGCATAATTCTTTTGGAATAGGATCATTACAACTATGCTTATTACAAGCTCAGCAATCATTTAAAGATATTCACCAAAGACATACATGTGGCTAAGTAGGGACAGAGTCTGCATCCAATTTGATAAACACAGAAAAAAGTCAGAATGAAAATATCTTTTGAAAACAATATTTTGGTTTATCCTAGATTGAACCAAGATTGACACAAACACTGTAGTTTTCAGATATTTAAAGAAAAACAAATAGTCGACTTTTAAGGCATGATGCCCAGAAATGATATAAGCTAATACAATCCAGGGACTCATTCATGGGAAAATCACAGTTTTATTGGATCCTTAGTTCCATCAAACATACTTAGGGAGATGAAAAGGTCTCCAAAGGACAAGCAGCCTCCCCTACATGGGTCTGGAGGACTATCTGGCAGCTCAACAGGATGGAATCCTATTCTGAGAGTTGGCAACACATTTGAAAAGTAAGCACACATTGATTTGATAATAACTTGAGGATTGTCTATTCTAGTATCTTGGTTAGTTATTCAATAGTATGACTAGGTCAATATAGTAGGCAAATAAGCTGACTGAAGGGGAAAACTATTCAACAACCACGATATGTAGACTTCGTCCTAGTCAGCCATTTTACAAATGCACGCAGTTGAACATTAGTGGGACATCCCACAAAAAATCATAAGTTTAGTAATTCTGTCCATCACTAAGGATGGATGAATGAATGAATGAATGAATGATGCTTTCATCACTTGTTTTACAGACAAGCCCCTCAAATATAAGTGTCTAACCTATCACCAGGAATATCAAATTCTATCAATGCAAAGCCATTGGCACTTGAAAGAAGAAAAATAAATGTGTTTTATCTGTATGCACTTTTTACATTCAAGTTTTCTGTTTCCATTTCTGATTTAATTCTGACAGGTGTTATCATGAATAGTAAAAGTTAATGTTAACAGCTAAAGATTATAGCTAAGACTGAAGACACCATGATGTTTGAGAAATCTACACAAAGTGCATATATAAATATGTTGTAAAAGAAAAACAAATGTGTGTTATACTTGAGAGTGAAACTGAGCACTAGGATAATTGTCTACATCATTAGATTAAAAAAGTTTTTGCATGAAATCCACAGCTTAGTAGTGTTAAATTTTTTTGACCGAGGAATCTTCTTTTCAGTAAAGATATAACATGAATGTAAAACAAATATTTTATTGGGTGTTTATTTTACATGCTCAAATTATAATGGTTTCATTTCTAAGTCAATTAATAAAACTTTCAATTATGGATATAAGACAGAACTTTTGAATTTATGTCCTCTCCTGCAAACCCACTAAAATAGTCAGAAAGAAAATTTTCTAAAGGCTTCAAAAATTGGGGAGTAGATGTTAAATACAAAATTTGAAAATAGAAAATGTCAAATAAAAAGACAAATTATAACTGATTTATTAGGCTTATGAAAGCATTATTAACACTGGAGAAATAAAGAGTAACTCAGTTTGAACCATAAAACCTGTAAAATCCTAAGAAATTGGCAACAACTGTTACCACTGAATGTAAGGATACAATTGAGGCTCAAAAAGGACTTGAATGAGCCCTCGGTGTGATATGTAAGTGATGAATCACTAAATTCTACTCCGGAAACCAATACTACACTGTATGTTAACTAACTTGAATTTAAATAAAAGCTTGGGGGAAAAAAAACCGTGTGAAGAGTTTTGTGTATTGGTTTGCTAGAGCAGTCTTCACAAAATACCACAAAGCGGGTGGCTTACACAAAGAAAGGTTATCGTATCATAGTCTGGAAGCCACAAGTCTGAGATCAAAGTGTAAGCAGGGTAAGTTCCTCTGTTGTCTATGAAGAATCTCTTCCATTTCTTTCTCCCAGCTTCTGGTGATTTGCTAGCGATCCTTAGTTTTCTCTCGTTTAGGGCTACATCACCCTGGTCTCCTCCTTGGTATTCACAAGACGTCCTCCCTGTGTGCATGTCTCTCTCCAAATTTCTCCTTTTTATAAGGACTCAGATTTCACTAAATTAGGAGCCAACATTAATGAGGTCATTTTAACTTGATTATCTCTGTGAAGACCATATCTCTAAATAAGGTCATGTTCTGAGGTATGGGGGGTGGGGTTTGGATTTTAACACATAAATTTTGTGTGGACAAATATCAATCCGTAACATTGTGGATTCCAAATTTCCTCCTCTCTTCCATCCAGCTGAAATATTGTCTCTTCCACCTCAGTAAAAAAGAAAAGTAGTATAACCTAGTTAATAGAACAATTCAGCAATCTAGTAAACTGGAGATCAGCTACACTCTGAGGCTTCACGCAGCAGTGTTCCTTCCACAAGATTTTATCTCAACAGGTAACTTATTTAAAGAGACTTTTTTTTTTTTTTTGAATGGGAGATGGTATAATAGCCATGTAACCTGACTCAGACATGTAAATTGTGATGATACCTTGCATTATAATCTTGGAATAATTTTCAATGAGTGATGACTTAAGAAATTTTATTAATCAGCACTACAAGTTAATGTTTTGATTGATGCAAATTATTAAAATTTGGCATGTAACACATCTGTGTGTCAATTATGTGTTATTTCAGCTTTTAGGAGAGTTAAAAATAAATATCCAAAGTGAAATTCAAAGAAAATCACTAAAACAGCATCTCAGTAAAACCATAGGAATCGACAGGAATTTGAAAACCCCTAATTTACATAAATTAGAGCCATTTGTTTGTTTCAACTGAGATTCCTCATTGATGCCTAAGAAATTTATTGCACAAAAGCCTTTTTGGTTTACAGAGCCATTTGAGAATCTTATAAAACCTATGATCCATGTCTCTAGAAAAATACAATTATGCCTTTTATCCTCAGACACTTAGTTTTTGGCATACAGTTTTCATTAAGTCGGGCACAGAAATAATTGAATTACCTAAAGTTTATGAAAATAGAGCTTAATTTGAACCAACATTCTGCCACTTGAAAACTATACGATAGCCCAGACTTAAGATTTCAGTTTTGTGTATCTATAAAATTAGAAAGGTAATTGTGCCTATATTAAAAGGGGTTTTTTTGGTAATAATTAAATAATGCAATACACGTAACATGTTGGAAAGATAATATTTTCTGTCTCTAGGTTTTTTTCTTGTGTACCTACAATTTGGGTTTTTTATGTTCTTAACATTGTAATCAACTCCCCATTTTGCTTGAGTTCTATTTTATTAATATTCATTATTTGATGTCACCCTCATGTTGAGAATTTTTGCAAGTATTTCTGGTGATGCTGCATCCTAGATCTGATGATGGATCCAAATGTAAAAATAATTAAAATAATATGATAATATCCTTTAATATCTGTGGTTATCAAGCTTCACACCTAAAATGCTTGTGTAAATGGGGATTTTCTGGAAAGCTTTAGTAAATGAAGATTTCAGCTCCAAAAATGTGGAGTAAGAACATGTGTCCTGGGTGAGAACGTACAGTGTTCCATTTGGAAACATTGTTTCCCCTTGTGTTCTTTTATGTTTGAATCACTTTGACAGCATTCCTATCAGGATTTCATTCAGCTTTTCTATTTATTCATATAGAAAACTCTTCCTCCTGAAGCAGACCATCCCATGTGAATACATATCTGAGGAAAGTCACAAAAGCAGAGATTTTGGGGGTGAGGCGGTATAGCATAGTGGAGAAGCCCGGACGTTAGACTTGGGGAAATTTAAGATTAAGATATTAATAATTTATCCAAGGGTGATTTATGGAAATTAGTCAAGATGCTGAGAAACTTCATGTAGTTGGTTCACAATAAAATTTCCCTTCTATCAAACACCTATATATCCATTCAAATCATTTAAAAAGGTAATGCAGCTTTCGAATCTACAGAAATTATGATGATAATATGATCAATAGTCCCCTCAACATTTCTTATCAGATAACCCAAATACGTAGTACTGGTGTGTTACACTGAATTCTTTCTTCAACATTCCTCCAATTGCAGGATATCCCACCTTTATAACATAGATTACCTCTCTTATATATGGCCCTGTTTGTCAATGTATTTCTTACATAATAGTTACTGGAGAGATTGCAGATGAGTACTAATCAGTGTAAATCGAGAAATTAAATTATTAGTAGTACAGCTTATTTGGAAATTTTTTAGAATTTTTAGATGGCAAAATCCTGTTTTTATTTCCATTGAATTTAATGTTAACTAGAAACAGGCTTTCTTAGAAACTCATTGATCAATCATATTCAGAGAAATCAATCTATATTCACACAGATATCTCTAGGAAACATTTATAGAATTTCATGATGGGTATTTTCTTTTAAGAATAATAAACTTGTACTCATCTGATTCTCTCCAACTTAGTCTTGCTGCAGTAACAGCAGGCTTTTATAAGATAGCTCCCAAGTTGTAGATAGCTCCACCTGTTTCCATGATGTGGAGTGAAATTAACTCATTTTGTAGGCAATACCAACAAATCAATAAAAATGCTTCTTATTTAACATTATTGAAAACTTCAACAGAGCTATTGTCCTGAGAAACTTTATTTAGTATCTTCTAACACTCATTTTCTATGCTAAAGCTTGAAAATAGATTCTTGTGTACCGAATGATTTTTGACAGAAATGCTTAAAAATTTGAATTATCAGATTAAGAAAGATTATATTACAAATTGACGAGTAGTTTTTACACTAAAAATAATACAAATATGAATATTGTTGGATAAAAAATATAATCTTAAAGAATAAAACACCTACATTACTATCTCAAAAATATTAAATTTCAGTGGTGACTGAGTGGTCAGTTAGTTAAGTGTCTGACTTTTGGTTTTGGCTCAGGTCATGATATCAGGGTCCTGGGATCTAGCCCTCACTGGGCTCTATGCTCAGTGCGGAGTCTTGTCTCCCTCTCCCTCTGCTCCTCCCCCCACCTCAGATAAATAAATCTTAAAAAAAAATTAAAGTTCAATCAAAATTTGGATAATCTTTTGGAAATTGAATTATAACCTTTTCATGACATATAGACCTTTTTGATGTCATTAAACATGTCTATTCAAGATAACCTAGCAGGGTTATTCATGCTCCTATGTCTGGATAGAATTATATTACAGAGGTTAGAGTAGGTTTTGCTTTTCTTCTTAACAATTAAAAAGAAAGTGCATGTGAGAACATGAAAACTTTCTTAAATTTTGGAATGTGTTGGGGCGCCTGGGTAGCACAGTTGTTAAGCATCTGCCTTCGGCTCAGGGCATGATCCCGGCATTCCGGGATCGAGTCCCACATCGGGCTCCTCTGCTGGGGGCCTGCTTCTTCCTCTCCCACTCCCCTGCTGTGTGCCCTCTCTTGCTGGCTATCTCTCTGTCACATAAATAAAATAAAATCTTTAAAAAAAAATTTGAAATGTGTTACTCTCCAATTTGAATCTAGAAGAACTATATTTGATATACTGTATAAATGCTTCCCACCCCAATTTCTTTTAAACAGAAACAACTCAATCAATGTCCACATCTTCAAATGACATTGACACCAGTTGTTATGGGTTGAATTCTGTCTCCCAAACAATATATGTTGGAGCTCTAACCCCCAGTACCTCAAAATGTGGCCTTATTTGAAAACAGGGTCTATACAGAGCTAATCAAGTTAAAATAAGTTCATTAGTATGAGCCCTAAACCAATGTAACTGGTGTCCTTACAAAAAGGGGGAGTTTTGGTAGGGGAAGTGGGAAACCATGTGAAGCCATGTCAAGACTCAGAGGGAGAATACTCTGTGAAAACAAAGGAAGAGATTAAACGGACATAACTGTACACCAAGAAGTGCTAAATATTGTCCATGACCACCAGAAGCTGGGAAGAGGCAAGAAAAATTCAACCTCGGAGGGAACATGTCTCTGTCCTTAGAGTTCTCACTTCTCTAACCTCCAGAACTGTGGAACAGTAAGTTTCTATCATTTTAGGCCGCTTAGTGTTTGGTATTGTCTTTCAGCAGCCATGGAAAACTAACACACTTATAAAATAACATTTAGCAATGAATAAAATTATAGCATACCTTTCAGCTCTAACATTAAATCACATGATTTAGTTATATAACTAATTCTATCAATAACAGAAACATAAATTAACCATGGAAAAAAATACATTGATAATTAATTGCAGTGCATGGTATAAAAGAAACAGATTGTCTAAAATATAATTTTTGTAATAGGAGAGTATGAATGAATATAGATCATCTGAGACCATTTTTAATAAAAACATATTTTATCTAATTCATAATACATATCCATGTGTCATTAAACCTATCCATTTTATTTGGTAGAGTAAATATCATTTGAAAACTGGAAACTGAATGAACATTAGCCCGTTCTCTTTTGGAGATAAAGCCCCGATATCATGCTTAAATAGGATTTGTGTTGCTACGCGGTTTGTACAGTTCATAACCAATTTTTCTGAATTAAAGATTCTTAATGTATGCTATGTTAAAAGGGTCTATAGATCATTACAGAAGAATAGAAAGACCCCTTTTAAGAGTACTTTGATGAAGATAATATCAGACTCCCTATGTTTTTGTGGAAAATTGTTTGCAGGCATTTAATACTTCCCAACTAATTTTCATTTTTTAGGATGACCCTGAGGCTATGATGAAAGCTACATATTTCAAAGTTTTCAGAGATATGGGCACTTTTTAATCTTTCATTTTAAAATAGCACCATTTCAACCTTAAAACAACATGATTTATTATTCTCACTCATATTTACAAGCCATCAATGACACCTGAACATTGGAACAAAGTTTCATTACAACCACAGCAGAGAATGTAGGAGGTGGGGAGGCATTATAGGCTAAGTTGTATCCATTCCAGTTTGTCAGGTACATGTTAACTCTTGCACACATTAGTACAATGGCAATAAGAAGAGACTGGTGTTAATTTAAGGTTCATTACTCATTCTTCATCAAGATCATTTTAGTGCTGATGCTCAATTTATTACCTAACTATTCTTCATTTCAGTAGAACAGCCACTCACACAGACACTGCCGTGTTTTTATGCTTCTTCAAAATTGTTTTCATAACAGAGAGAGACAAATTTCTAACGGTACAATAAAGAAAATGATGATAATAGTTAACATTTACCTAGCTTTTATTACGTGCCAGGCACTGTTCTAAGCTCCTCCCGTGTATTAAATCAAATAATCCTCATGATAATCCTGAAAGCATACCAAATACAGAGCAGAAAACCAGCCATCTGAACTCTCATTCGTGTGCTGTTTTACCTAAGCATATTTCACATTCATTCATGTGCTGACCGAGTAATTTGACAAAAACACAGACTCATAGAAACTATGTAATTCCTTATCTGTAAGGAAATCTGCAGCTGGAGATATTTGCTACCCCTGCCAAAGAAATGCTGCCTCAGTGTAGAAATAAAGTGAACATCTCCATACGATCAAAATGGCAAGGATGAAATTCCAGGGTGTTGGTATGTGAATATCTGGTTTTTGACACAAACTCTGAGTCCCTCTAGTGACATATGCCTAATGGAAAGGCCACAAAATCTTGGAAGGACCTCTCTTTTCCCACTTTACAAATTCAGAGGGAGGTTACAATTTCTTTGATTTCAAAAATGTAATAAATTCACTAATTTGACATTTATTGTGTGCCAGCTGTGATAGGTGCCTCAAATACAAAGAAAATGAGATATTTTCATGGTGTTCATATTCTAGTTTTCAAATCAATATCATAAGTGCTATGATAGAATAAGGTCAGGTTACTATGAGAAGCAAAAGGAGAACATTTAACACAGACCAGGTGAATTATGATAGTCTTTCTGAAGGAGATAACAATTTGAGCCTTGCAATTACTTATGGCTTGCCTTTGTTATAGATAGAAAAATATTTCAGACAGAGGAATCATTTGTATGGTAAAGTATGGAGGAAAGACATAGTTGGGTTTATTTGAGGAATGCATGCAATTGAATGGGGTTTACAAATATGAAATAACTGAGAAATAGAGAAAACAGAGATTGAAAAAGTTGGTAAAAATGAGATCTTAAAGAGCTTGATGTGCCATACTAAATAATTTTGCACACAAATGAATATTTCCCAATATGTATTTTCTAGAAGTAAACATGAGAAATGGTACATAATACACTACATTTTTAGAAAGAAAATACAAATTAGTATATTAATGGTTTGCAAAAATTCTAAAACATATTAGATTTTAACACATTTACCAAAGTAATTTTTAAATGTATTTGACTTAAGAATTTTTTAAATATCATGCATACAAACAATTTTACAAATGAAAAACATATAGCTTGCTGAACTGTGTAACCAAATTAAGGTAAGAGAAAGAGAGAGTTAGAGAGAGAGACCTATAAGACCCTAGCAGCTTCCCTGAAGCCCCCCTCCTAACAATTACACCACCCTACATCCAAAAGGTTGCTCTTATTCTGGTTTCAAACTTCATATTAGTTCTTCCTGTTTTATAACTTTATATTAATCAATCAATTTGTGGCCAATTGCGATCAATTTGTGGCCAATTGAATTTAACTCAAAGATATTTGTCATTTTATTCACAGTGTTGCGGATACAGACGGTTAAGTCTTTTTCATTACTGTATAATACAGTATTCATTGTGTGAGGCTACCACAATTTATCCATTCAATTCTTGCTGCCAGTTGGAGCTATTAAAATAATTCTCCTACTAACATTTTTGCAAACATGGTTTGCTGTACATATGTGCACAATTCTGCTATGTATAAACTGTAGAGTTGAATTGCTGCATCAAATGGTAAGAAATGTCCTAAGTTAGTATATACCACTGGACTACTTTTAATAGCAGTTTCCCAATTTACACTTCCACCAGAAGTACGTTGGGAGTCATTATTGTTGCATATTTCTGCCAACAAATGATACTGTCAGTCTTTTTTAATTTAAACCATTCCTGTGATTGTTTTGTGGTGTCTCAAAGCATTTAATTTGCATTTCCCCTGACTAATAAGGGGGCTGGGCATGATTTCATACAATTGGTTATTTGGATATTTTCTTTGGAAAATGCCTCTATCTTTCGTCCATTTTATTATTGGATTGATGATTTGTTTTATTGGTAGTTTGTTGATTTCTCCACCATGCTTATTGATTTTTAAGAGTCTTTTCTCTTTTTCTTTCTCTTTCTTTCTTTCTTTTTCTTTCTTTCTTTTCTTTTCTTTTCTTTCTTTCCTTCTTTTCTTCTTCTTCTTCTTGATTTGTAGGGGTTCTTTAAATACTCAGAAGACTTGTACTTTGTCAGATTACAAATATTATTGCCCAGTATATTACTTAGCAACATATTCTCTTCCTGTCATCTTTTGATAACTAAAAATCTCCATGTTAATAGAGGGTAAAGTAGGGGTCAAGATATTTTTAATAGGCATACCCAATTAATGTAGCATGATTGTATTGAAAAGATTATTTTCCTTCCTCTGTGCAGTATAATTTTGTTGTAAATAAACTGTCCATGTATGCATTAGTCTAATTTTCTATATTCTATTAGTCTAATTTTTCCAACTCTACACCAATACTACACTGTTTTAATCTCCATATTAATAACCAAAGCCAGGTATATTAAATTTGTATTTATTTAAAAAGCTGATAAAGTTAAGGTGGAGGTAATTTCAAACTGATGAAAAATTAGGCACAAATTTATTTGATTTCTTAAAGGAAGCTACGAAGTTATATTTTAGAGAGTTATTTGAATAGAAATAATCATCTAGGTAAACCTAGAAAAAGTCGTTTAACTCTCTAATGGGCCAGAGCATCAAAATTCTGTCACAAATGTAAACTTGAGTTACACAAAGCAACACATTTTCTATGTGAATGCCTCAGTGAGGTGCCATTTTGAGATAAGATTGCAGGCAAAAGAGCTCTAAAATAACTTTTGATAGCTATAAAAATAAGTCTTTCCACTCTGTGCCTTTTAAAGATCAGCTTGGTTATGTGTAAACCTTTGTATTCACACACACACACACACACACACACACACACACCCTGTACACAAAAATCTTGGAATCTGAATAGGATGGTAGTTAATATGCACAATATTTTGAGAAAAAATGACCTCTTTACATTATCATGTTGTCAAATCCATAAATATAGCATATCCTTTTTTATTTTTCTATCAATAACATCTTGTAGGTTTATTTGTAGAGGCCTTGTCCATGCTTTCTTGGATGTATCATATGTATTTGATATCATTTTAGATTATATAATTTAAAATATCTACTTTTATTAACTTTTCTGCTGGTATATACAGCCATGATTGCTGTTGTATATTGACCTTATAGCCTGTGATTTTGCTAAATGCATTAACTAATTCTAATAACGTAGGTTGGGTTTTTTGAATTTTTACATCAGAATCATGAAATCTATAAATAATAAGACTTTTATGTATTACTTTTAATCTTTATGCATTTTTTTCCTTCTCTTGCCTTAAAGAACTTTCATAAAATATTTGTTCTTATACCTTAGGGTTCACTTTTACTGTTCTACATTGCATGGGTTTAGACAAATGTATAATGATACATATCCGTCGTTATGGTATCATACAGGGTATTTCCACTGACCCAAAAATCCTCTGTGCTCCACCTATTTATCCTTCCTTCCACCCCTCAATACCTGAAAACCACCTTGGCTTTCCATAAGTTTTGCCTTTTCCAGAATGTCATCTAATTGAAATCATATGGTATATAACCTTTTCATAGCTTGTTAGTTTTTTTAGTGCTGAATAATATTCCACTGTCTGGATAAATCTTACACTATTTAACTATTCTTTAAATGTCTATAAGTATTTGCAACAATGTATTTTGGTTCATTGTTCGATATCTTACACTGATAAATGTATTTGAAACAACATGATTTTTTTTTTTGCCTTGTGTAGCCTAAAAGAACTAATAAGGATAATTTAATATACATTTTAAATGAAAATAAATTCTAGGTAGAAAATGTGAATAAAAGACTAAATTCTTATCGCTCAAGAATCGAAGTTCTGATATCCTAAATACTCTAATGCATTGAAATGAGAAATACCTGAAATTGAATTAGAGTTAAAACTTAAAAAGACAGAAAAATAACTGAGAAATTATATCTACCCCTTTTAGTAAGCACATTTTTTGATTATTTGCTAATTTATTCAGTTAGTGTATCATTCGTTTTATGTTAAGTAATTAGCAGGTCACAGAAGACAGAAAAAAAAAATGTTTAACAGGATTGTCTATTTCTCTTTAATACCCTTGAGATCATCATCTCACTATGACCTCACTGTTTTTGTAACAATTTAGAGAGTCTTTATTTATACTAAAATATATGAAAGATGCATGCTAATTTTAAAGCTTATAAATAGAACAGAAATTGAAGATGTCTTTTCCTAATGGCTGAAAAGTGCATAAAATTAATTTGACTAATACAAATGTACTCTAAAGCTACTTCATCAATTTGTGTGACTAATGCTTCTAAATAAATTATATTAATAACTTTATTCTTACCTACAAATAACTGATCCCACTTACCAAATCTAATATCTTCATTAGCAAAATATATGTTGACCATTTGTTGCAGATAAGTAGGCTTGGTGATACGGGACTAAAGACACTTAAGAAAAATCTCATGTCCTCAAGGAACTATGATAATAATTATCATATAGGTTATTAAGAAAAGCAGTGGGTAAAAGGGAAACCTATAGATTCAAACACATTTAAAGAGCATTTCAAGTGAAAAATATAAAGGAACAGTTAAACTACTAAATCTAGTAAATGTTTGTATAATGAACCTATAAAGAAATGTGTGTCAGGGCTTTAGATTAAATATATAAATATAGGAGCTAATATTTTTCTATGCCACAACAGATTATCAAAGACACATTTTGAGGGTGAACACCCCACACAAATGTTCCTGGTTACTTCCCCTCAATGCCAACAGCCCTGTGCTGGAAATTATGCCTTAGCAAGACACCTGCAGAAATTAACAACCTGCCAACTCTCCCCTCTTACAACTTATCACCAGCATTTTCCCCTCATTTTGTGCTACATATGAACCATGTTTTTTCAAAAAGTCCCTAAAACTCAGTAAAGGAATTGTCACAGGTCATAGTTCACACACCTGGAAGGATGCAGCAGACCTGCCATCTTGAATGGTTTTCATACCATCCATTGTCTGATGCTGGGGTGATCCCACTGAAACTTATTCAGCATGTGATGCCCTCATTTTCCCTCATTTGCAATCAAACATGTAAGAATGATTTAATTATTTTGAGTGATTTCATTTAAAGATAAGTCAAAGTTCAATGTTTAAAAAAAAATGATGAATTTCTTTTTCACGAGAATATTCAAGGTCATTCACTATGGGCCCCATTTTACATCCCTTCCTCTTCACTCTCCTCCCACCCCATAGAAACAGAATTCTAGGCACATTTGGCCTCTCAACATTTCCTAAATATTCCATATTAATTTTTATGTCTCTACCAACTTTAAATGTACATAGTCATTTTCCAAATTGTCCTTCCTCACCCTCACTTCTCTGCCAGACAAATGTCTCTTTAAACAAAGCCAACACTAGTATCTCCAGAGGTACTGTCTTGGGCCCATTTTTTCCAACCTACCTAACAGAACTTATCACATTTATATCTGCATTTCTATGGCACTTTGTACTCTCTTATCTTTGAGGTGATGCTGCAAGATGGTGAGTTAAGTATCAGATGCCCTGATTTGGAATCATGACTCTATCACTGATGAGCTGTGCAACCTTGAACAAGCTCCTCAAAATCTCCAAATCCCAGTTTCCTCTTCTTTAAAATGGGCATAAAAGGATGATACAGATTGTTTTAAGCATTATACAAACTATGCATAAAACTTAAAAGTTGTGTTTGGCTCATGTTCAATAATTTTACGTGTCATTTTAGTTATTTTTAAATATGTTTGACTCTCTTTTCTAATAACTTCTGGAGAGAAGGAATATTTTTATCATCTTTTTATCATTGATTGTTATTTCCTAAGTTATAGAAAAACCTCCACCAAGGGTGACTTCAGTTGCTCTGTGTATCAATCTGGGTGCTGCTGGAAAACAGAAGCCATTCTAGATATTCAGAGTATGAGACAATTTAATGTAGCTAATTAATCTTTATAAATCCAATGGGATGCTCAGAAGAACTGAAGCTGGGGAAGAGTTCACTCAGGTTTCAAATCTACCACCGTAGATGTGTCCCACATAGTTAGGGACTTTTTGCTGCTGCCCAGATCAGAACCTTGCAGAAATTTGCCACTGATGGTCACAGCTAACATACAGAATCAATGTAGGAGGCTCTCAGGGGAATGCCCATGGAGGTGTATTCATCGACCTGCTTCTTCTATGTTCCAACATATATGAATGAAATGCAGGAGAGATCATAGAGGGATTTTGATGAATGTTAATGGTCTATAGCTATTATTTTAAATTATAGGAATCTGTCTTTTTAGTACATCAAAAATGTTTGAATACCAACAATTGCATATAGTGTAATCATATATATAGTAGATAAAGTTAATTTTTAAAAATTACTAATTATAATATTAACCAATAAATCCTTTTGCTCAAATGCCACCAAAATGGTCACGATCATCATCAAATAAATTTAAAACCAGCCCTGACCGTTTTTAAGTCCTATGAGAGCACAACTTCTTTAAATTGATGGGTAAGTGCCAGAAGGTGATAAGAATCACAGGTACATGTGACAGCATCTTGAAGACACTTTGTTTTCATTTCCTCCTTGCTGAGTTCATAATTTGTTTAGTGGAATATTCCCCCCTAGGTTCTTGATCCTGGAATTAACTCTCCAGACCCCGTGCCCCACCATGGAATCACTAGAACTGACAGAGTTCTACCCCTACACAATTTTCAGGTCTCTACCTTGTCTGAAGTTGTAGCTCACTTCACATAATTGTGCGTATCTGCTTCACATCTATGGGTTAGTACAGCCAGAATTCCTATGTGATATCTGCAGTCAAGAATTCTTGAGGCTTCCACATTCCTTTCCTATTGGACCTTTAGGCTATTGACATATGTTTATGCTGGGTTCCTGATTTTTATCTCAAACCCCTGTACTTGCTAGTGTAATAATGACAAAAACTATTATTAGTATGTGAGGATTTACACCTCTCTTTGTTATAGTAATTTGAGTTATGAGTGAAGAGAATTAGAAGCATATTAGAAAGTCTAGACTAATTTACCTCAAGGGGCAAAGGGAGAACTATAAAAACCAACGTAGAAGAAGGGAAAGAGGCCAATGTACGTGGGGTAGTTTAAGAATAAAGAAAGAGCAAAAGACTAAATGTCAAGGACAGAAGCCATGCCATGCTATGTAAGACTGAGAATTAGCATATCTAGAGAAGATTTCATGTAGAGGTTATATGTATCGTGACATGTACTCTCATCTCACATTTTCAGAAATTTCAATAAATATTTCATTGATCTTAATTTTTTTCGGTGTTAGATTTCATTTGAATATGAAATGTTGCTGAGACAGAGTGTACCATGGCTCAGTTCTACAAAGTCTTCATTAGGTTTTTGGCTAACATACCTTTCATCATTACCATATCAGCACAGTAAATCTGCCTATTTTATTTTTCCTAGATCCTCATTGCTCTGGGCATGATTTGCTGCCTGTCACTCCACAGGAGTTCCCTGGTCTATGTGGCCAAGCTGTGCCATTTATATCAGTAATTGGCTATCCACACTGCAATTACGAGTTTTTTTCATGGACATATTATGTAGTATGTTGGTCAATAGAGGCATTTTTTTTAAAGATTTTATTTATTTATTTGGCACAGAGAGAGAGACAGCCAGTGAGAGAGGGAACACAAGCAAGGGGAATGGGAGAGGAAGAAGCAGGCTCCCAGGGGAGAAGCCCGATGCGGGGCTCGATCCCAGGACTCTGGGGTCGTGTCCTGAGCCGAAGGCAGAGGCTTAACGACTAAGCCACCCAGGCACCCCAATAGAGGCATTTTAAGCATCTTCTCAACTTCAAGCAACCATTACTCTGTATATGATACTTATTGTACATGATAATCATCCATCTCTCTACATATACCTGTTTATCTATCAATCGATCAATTGATCTAACAGCTATATCATCTATCATCTGTTGTCTATCTAACAAGAGTCTATTTAAGATCTACTTAGGTCTATATAAAAATACAAGTCGTGTTGCTTACACCCACCAGAAAGACAGAGTTTGTGGCTGAAAGAAAGCGCAAGGATGATTTCTGTAACCCTGTACTCTTTCATGAACTAAGGCAGAACTTCTTGAAGTTCCTGAACCATTATTTGGCATCATAGCAACCAAAGCATAATCTTGAAGTCATTCTCAGCAGGACACATGCTTCAGACATAGCTCCAAGAGAAAATAACTTTAATTAAGCACATTTTCTATAAATATTAAAGTTTGTTCATGAAAATAAAGGAAAAAGATTCAGCAGCTATTCAGAAAAAAAGGCATTTACACTGATAGAATTGAAAGGGACCAAAATCACCCACTTTTTATAAGTTTTTAGAATCTGAGGCTTAAAAAGTTTGCATTATGTTTCCAAGATCATGAATTAGTTTTGGGGATTAGAAGCCAAGTCATGTGAACCCCTATTCAGTAACCTCTTCATTATATAATATTTGGTTTAACTTGGTGTCATATATTAAGCTAAAAATATAAAAATATTAATATTTTCTGCCCAAATTATGTAGTTTAATATCTATATTCTCTATTTTTCAAGTATAGACTTACATTTCTTTTGACAGTTTTGAAGAAAGATTATTGAAACAGCAATCAAAATGATTAATCTCATCACTATTGTAAGAACATGCTTAGTTTAATTTTATTTCTGCACACTTTGAATGCCTAGTCTAAAAAATAAATTCAAAAAATAATAAACCAAAAACATTTTAGCTGTATCTTAAAATAGAAATACTCAACTTGGAACTTTTTACTAAATTAGTTACTTATTGTTTGCCCCTCCCCCCAAATGGGAAGTTCTGTTGAAACTGCAAGTAATTGCCACCAGCAGAAAATCATTGTACAATATACAATATAATTTTATACTTATGGGCCATTAATATGCCTTAAAAGAGGTTAATACCCATAATTTGGAAACTATATACAAATGAGCTATTAATGTAGATGGTTAATTATGAAAATTTTGCCTAAACTTTCTTTTGTCACAAATCACAGGGAAATGAAAACTATTAAGTAAAATATTTCATATTTGACACTTCGATTAATTCTATTATATATGACTTGTTCTTGAATGATAGAGGTTATTGAGGCCTCACAAAAATGCTTGTGGTTAATTATATTAAGGGTATAAACTGTGCCAATAAAAAACTCAAAACCAAAACAAACAGTTCTATGATGCAGTTTCACTTACTGGAAGTCATTAACCTTTCTCTAGTCAGAGCAGATGCCAGCTTAATTTTGTCTCCCTTTGCATTTATGGCTCCATCTCCACCTTTTGTATCCTTACTGCCCTACCAAGATCATCACTGTAGCCACCTACCTCTCTGTTTACCCTGTTTCCATCAAGCGCCAGAGAATCCCTTCTTTTGTGGCTTGCTGCTGTCTTAAGCTACATAGGTGTTCGGTAACAATTTGTTGAGTACAAAAAGGAATGAAGGCACAATTACTCTACTTCTCAACATTTCCCCCACACCTGACCGATATCGTATCACAGTTTTAGCAGTAACTAGTCTTCAATCAAAATGATATGGGAAAACACAAACTCATAAAAGTGGAACAGCTGTTGTTAAAATATGTAAGAAGGCCAGCAATTGATCTCTCCCTTGCCTATCAGAGTTGTCCCTGGGCTACCTGGGGAGCTCTGTGGAATGTGGTTTGAAAATCACTCAGCTATTAAATCTCAAAACTGACGCACAATTAGACGTAAATTTTAAATGTTCTCAAGCCACAAAAGGGCATGTAAGAGTGACCTTCTGGAGAAATCAGCCTTATGTTTGTTGACAATTATACATTGAATGCTAAAAGAGGCAGACCAGTGGGAGAGACTTGGAAGACATCATTGTAAATGACTATCTCAGAAATGCCTGTTTAACCTCCTTTCATATATGGCTATATTCTTGCTGAATGAGGAACAAATAAAAGAAAATGAGGTGCTTTTGATGACCTTCCTAATTGTTCTATCTAGTTTTATGTTCCCTAGATCATGCAGTGTCATGGTCCACTGCACCAGAAGAAGACAGGACAGGATTTTCTTTGGTCAAGTTCATCCAGATAAGATCTGTTATTTTCTGCTCTCTTTCCTTGAGAAGGCCATAGCCTTTTCTATGACTCCGTAGCCAATGAACACTAACTTGTTGGCACATCTTGCCCCCTGTCCTTACCAACATTAACCCCATTCTAAACATAGATAAGAATAATAGAAGATAAATTTTTCTTTCATGGAGAAAGTGTTGACAATCATGCGGATAATTAACTCATGATTATAAGTGAATTAAGAAGGTAGCTAATTTTGGGGCGCCTGGGTGGCACAGCGGTTAAGCGTCTGCCTTCGGCTCAGGGCGTGATCCTGGCGTTATGGGATCGAGCCCCACATCAGGCTCCTCTGCTGGAAGCCTGCTTCTTCCTCTCCCACTCCCCCTGCTTGTGTTCCCTCTCTCGCTGGCTGTCTCTCTGTCAAATAAATAAATAAAATATTTAAAAAAAAAAAAAAAAAAAGAAGGTAGCTAATTTTGAGCATTAATTCGCATTCTTAAGAGGACAGCTCTGGTTGTTACTTCTTTCTGACCCAACAAGACACCTTGCAGTTGAGTGGCATTTTTCACTAATTACAGTTTACAACAGGTGTTAGATTCCTAAGCCAGCTCTGTGTACAGCGTAGTCTGACAAGAAGAGAAAAAATAACAACTCTGTGTAGTTATAACTTGGGTTGTTCCTGCACATTCCCACTTATCACAGGAGCAATATCTCAGACTACTTTCATCCCTTTACGAACGTCAAACATGTAATCAACTCAGCACTGAGATATTGATTTAGGGGCAGAGCAACTTCATTTCAGGTGAAATCAAAAGATTGAACACAGAGATATCCTTTCTTGTCTTACAGGGTATTGTTACATTGAAGGAGAATACAGAATAAAGCTATTACCAAGAAAGCTAGCTAAAACAATACCATCCTATTTGTTTCTGTAAGTAGAATTCACTCAATATCAACAAGCATTGTCTAGTCCAGAAAATTCTTAAGGCTGCATTTAGAATTTGGATCCCTTGTCGGTGTTTTGTTTTGAAATCATACTTACTGTTTGGAACGATGGGCATCATTTTTTTCCCAGAGAAATAATGGCACGTATTTGATTAAACAAACCAACTTTCCTATTTTCTGCTTTACTTGAAGTTTATGCAATGTAGTTCTCTCAAATATACAGCTAAAATAGAACTCAGTGACTTTGTTCTGACTCCAGAATAGGAAAAAAAAAAAAACCTAAAGATGTTCAAATTCCATAATTATGCCTTAATTGACCAAAAATCCTCTGAATCTCTCTCTAAATATATTCATACATAAACATGGTGGATAACAAACCATGGGGTATATAGATTAACAATGTAAAGCATGCCACAAACATCCAACACTATGGAAGTAGCAATTAGACCCATGATATAAGCTCCTCATATACTGCCCTAATCAAATAAGATAATATTGAAATTCTAGCTTCACCAATTTGTGTAAGTATCTTTCAGTGCATTTCATATATTATCTCTTTGTGACAGTCCAAATATTGCCAATATAGCTTAATGGTATTAAGTGTTCTATTACAACAGTAGATTTCCAAGCCTGCAACATTATCATTCATGTAATAGAAAATATGCTTACCCATTGACTTCAGAATATTCATTACCATGAAAACTATATTGATGGACAATATTGTTCAGAATAATATTGACACAAAAGTAGAGGAAATACCTGATATTCGTAGTGAACAGTGCAAACAGAATGAATGGCTTTACAATGAACAGAAAACCTAGGTTACCATAGAATGTATCCACAGTAATCACTACTTAATTCAGTAACGTGAAAAGAGATAACACAAATATGAGTGAAATAAGTGACAAAAAAGTTTAATTTGTACTTGTGAATTAATGATTTAGACAGATAACACAAATTCCCCAGACATACATACATGTGTAGAATATGCAATTATTAAATACATATTGCTGAATTTCTTTCACGCCCCAAGCTAATTCCTTGGTGTAAATAAGACTCTACAGAAGTGTTAGGCATGGTCATTTACCAGATGAACTTGTGAGGATAAAGTAAACATATTTTGAAATAATTAGTAACTTAGTGTGTATGTATATATACACAAATATTTTATTTATATAAGCATTTATTATGAGTATAATATCTTGCTAACATAAAATATTAGGAATTAGGATAACATAGTAAAGACATGATTTAATAAGGGGGTAATTTTATTTCTGTTCCATAATACTTGGTTTTCACTTTCAGAAAAAAGTTTTTCAGAAACTAATCTATATTTTTTTTTTACAAATAGGTTGTTGTAATCTTACTACTTCACTTTTGTATGTGTACCGAGATAGAAAATGGTACTTAATATTACTTGAAAATGTTGTAAGACAGAAAAAAAAGAAATATGAAAGACACAGGATGCAATATAGATAATAATAATTTCAAATACTTTCAGTATTGACATAATGAGAAGCTAAAACAGAATTTGAGATTGGCTCAAAATGACCTCTAGAATATATACTTCTAAGTCTATTCTTCAGTTTTTCCCCTGACGAGCGGGAAGAATATTTTTTAGCAAAACATAAGTTTCATCACATGTGTTCCTCTATCTCAGAAGAGCATCAATGACTACCCAAATTACTATAATAAGTTCCATCATGCCCTTCTACAATCCCTTTTTGCACAAATAGAGTGATTTTTTTAAAATGTCACTCAGGTCCCTCCTTACCACTGCTCAATACTCTAATATCTTCCCATTTTCCTTAGATTAAAAGTCAAACTCCTTTATGGGTCTACAGACCTCATATTCAGATCCTACCTTCTGTTTCATTATCTGTGTCATGCAACTCCTTGTCTATTATGGTCCAGCTGACTGACCTTCTTTCCAGTTCTGAATTTTTTTTTAAGGTCTATTTATTTACTTATTTGAGAGTGAGAGAGAGAAAGAGCGAGAGCAGAGAAGAGGCAGAGAGAGAGGGAGAGAGAGAATCTCAAGCTGACTCCCAGCTCAGTGTGAAGTCGGATAGGAGGTTTGATCCGCAACCTTGAAATCATGACCTGAGGCAAAATCAAGAGTTGGAAGCTTACCCAACAGTGCCACCCAGGCACTCCTGAAATATTTTAAGATCATTTTACTTCAGAACCTTCATATTTGTTATTCCCTTTGCTCGGAATGCTCTTCGCCATGATTTTAACCTTTAGGCTTCACTTCAAAAGTTATGACCTCAGAGAGTCCTTCCCTGCCCATATTGTCTAATGCCCTGAAACTCCCAACCCAGTCACTTGTTTACCACTCTGCTTTAATTTATCAGTAGCATTTAATATAATTTCCTTGCTCTTTTAATTGTTCTAATGTGTGTATAATCCTCTCTCCCACCATTACCCTCAGGAACTAAAGTTAGTACTTAACATCATCATACTGTAAGTATTTATTAAATGAAAATAATAAAACTTATTCATTGCTCAAATTCCAAAATGATGCCTTAACGGACCAAAAATCCATTGGCCCTAAACAAAGCTAAGAGTAATATTACAGAATTGAATCTGAAAATTTACACTTCCTTTCTGTAATCTTGTAATCAATTCCTGGTTTAAGGAAATCACAGATGTGGAGACATTCATTAGTTTTCAAATCCTAAGCAGAGTTTGCCCAACTTGTCTCTGTTATACCTCATTATATTTATTGCATCAGCCTATTGCCTTTCTTGTAACGGTGGGAAGACTAACAGGTACACCGAATGCTTTGTGAAGTGATTTGCTCTACAATGTTTTGACCAAAATGTCCCTCATTGATACAGACACTCAATTTCAAGTGCTTGTATTTAGAGCATAAAATTACCAGCAAATACATTTCTAAATATATGTGATCCTACATCAATGTTAAAAATTTAGTTACTATGAGATGTTTTAGTGTTGGAAGCTCTATTCTTTTATCTGCATTGATTTTGTTTTATTTATATTTAAATACAACTTATATACTATATAATACACAGATTTTAAGTGTACATTTTAATAAGTGTTAATAAATGTGTAATCCATGCCAGCAGCACCAGAATCATAGTATAGAGAACAGTTCCATCGCAATAGTGTCCTCATGCCCCTTCCAACCACTCTGGCTCCACATCATTCTTATTTATACCACTGATGTTTTGCCTATTCTTAAACATCATGTTTATTAAATTATTTAGTATCTATAATTTTGTGTCTTACTTCCTTTGCTCAGAATAATGGTTCGATTTCCATTCATGGTGTTCTCTGTATCTGTAATTTACTCCATCTTTATTGGAAAGTATTATTCTATTATAAGAGGACATCATAAGTGTTTGTTCTCCTATTGATAAATATTTGCCTTGTTTCCAGCCTTTACCTCCTATGAGAAAATCAACTACAAAGTTTCTTACACAATTCTTTTTTTAGACATTTCTCTTGGGTAAAAACATAGAAATCAAATTTCTTAGTAAGATAGATACAACAGTTGCTCAAAAGATTATTGTAATATTATAATTTGCATTTTCTTCATGATCAATAATGCTGAAGTATCTGTTCAAGTTTTTGGCACCTTAATTTTTTTTCTATTGTTTATCTTTTATATTTTGGATTTGTAAAATTTCTTTTCATATTCAGGAAGTAATTGGCTTGTCAAATATTCTAGCAAATTATAGCTTGCATTTTTATATTCTTAATGGTGTTTTATGATGAGAAAAAGTTATTCATCTTGATGAAATTATATTGATATTTATGACATTTCTGGGGAAATGATGCATACATAAAATTCTCTGTTACTTTTTTTTTTTTCTCCAAGTATTATGGTTTTAGCTTTTGCTTTTAGGTCTGTGATACAACTCAGGTTAACGCTGGATATGGTGTGAGGTAGGTGTCAAAGTATATTTTTTCCCATACATTTATAAACTTGTACCAGTACCATTTGTGGAAAAGACTCTTCTTGCACTGTTGAATTGCTTTCATGCCTATGTCAAGAATTAATAAACTGGAATTTCACTTCTAGCCAAGATCAAGTAACAAGGACTAGATTAACCTTTATATCTGAGACAACCAAAATAAAACAGACAAAGTACATGAAATGATGATTTAGTGATATTTGACACTAGGCAGCCTAGTGATCTCTGTAAGAAGAGAAAAATGAAGTGAGCCCTAGGATTGTGCCAGCTTAGTATCTGCAGAATCCAAGCAATACAGCTAATCTCATATTTGATGGTGCAAAAGTGAATGTTTTCCCTGAATATCAAGAATAAGACAAAGGCATTCACTCTCACCGCTTCTATTCCACATGGTGTGGATAGTTCTAGCGACAGTTTCTTTGGAAAAAAATATAAGGAAAAAGAAATTATACACTCAGTAAAGGAGGAAATAAGTCTTTCTTTACTAGCTAACAACATAATTATCAATGTCGAGAATCCTGCTGAGTTTACACAAAAAGCCGCTAGCTCTAATAGTGAACTTAATAAGTTTGCATGATACAAGATCAATATACTAATCAAATGCATTTCTATATACTAAAAATCAGACATTCAGAAACAACACCATTTACATTGCATCAAAAATACAGTTAGGGATAAATTAGACAAGTGATTATATTAACTGTGTGTTAAAAACTGCAGACATGGTTGAGAGAAATGAATGCAAACAGAGATGAGAATAATTTAAAAGACCTAAATAAATGGCTTGATACAGCATGTTCATGGATCAGAATAATCAATATTGAGATGTCAGTTTTCTCCAAATTAATCTATAGAACAAATATAATAACAATCAAAATTTCAGTAGGCTATTAAAAGCAATTGATATGTGGATTCTAAGATTTATATAAATATGTAAGGACATAGAAACTATTAAAAAATAAAAACTTTGAAAAAAAGATCAAAATGAACAGGCTAACAAAACCTGATTTCAGATTTTATCATAAAGCCACAGTAAGCAAATCAGTGTGCTTTTAGATTTAAATTAGAAAAACAGAACAATGAAACTTAATATAGTTCAATTTGATTTTTTGCTAAATGCCAAGGCAATTCAATGACAAAGGGATTATCTTTTCAACAAATGGTGCTGGAACTAGTGAATAACAACACACAAAATGAACAAATAAACAAAATTCGAAAAAAAACTTGACCTGTATGTCACATACATATATAATGAATCGCAAAATGAATCATAGCCTGATAGTTAAAACCTAAAACTATAACATTTCTAGTAGAAACCATGGGGGGAAATCTGTGTAACATAGGGTTTCATAAGAAAAATTCTTAGATGGAAGACAAAAGGTACTATTCATAAAAGAACAAATTGATAAACAGAACTTCATCAAAATTAAGTGTCTGCCCTTCAGAAAACACCACTCAGAAAAAAATGAGTCATAAGCTGGGAGAAAATACTTGCAAAGTTCATACCCAGTAAAAGACTTCAATCCAAAATATATAAAGAACTTAACAAAATTCATTCAGAAAATAGGCAACCTAATTTAAAGTAACAAAGACTTGGACATTTCACCAAAGAAGATAAATGGATGACAATAGGTACACGAAAAGGTATTCCATGACTCTGCTCACTAGGTTAATGCAAATTAAAATTATGAGGCTATATTACCATTTAGCAGGGGTGTCTAAATTTTAAAGGACTGACCATATCAAGTGTTGGCCAAGATATGGATAGACTGGAACTCTCACGCACTACAATTGGGAATATAAAATCCTACAATCACTTTGGAAAACAGTCTGGCAGCTTTTTAATAAGTTAAATATACATTTACCATATGTCCCAGTCATTGCACTGCTAGGCATTTGCTCAAGAGAAAGGAAATCGTATATTTATACAAAGGGTTGTACTTGAATTTCGTAACAGCTTTATTTTTAGTAGCGCCCACAGTGGAAACAACATGAACAGTGATCAAAAGGTTAATGGATAAGACTGCTGTGGAATAGCCACACAGTAGAAAACTACTCAGAAATCAAAAGCAAGGAACTATTGAGAATATGCTACTGCATCAATGTTTCTCAAAGAAAATTTGCTGACCAAAAAAGTGTATCTACTACATGATTTCATTTAGATAAAATTCTAGAAAACACCGCTATGGAAATGAAAAGCAGATCTGTGGTTGCCCTCGGGTGAGGTGGGCAGTAAGCTGTGAGGAGGGCAAATCAACAAGAGGTGTGAGCAAATTTTGGAATTTTGGGAGTGATCGTTATGTTCATTATCTTGTGATGGCAATTTTGTGATGATGGTTTTGTGGATATATACATATGTTAAAACTCATCAAAATGTGTACTTTAAATATGTGCTGTTTATTGCATGTCATGATACCCATTAACAAGGTTAAATCGAGTTCTAGTTTTCTAAAACAACAATCACTTATTCTCACACATGCACAACTTTGTGAGGCTCAGCTGATTTAAGCAAGGATCAACTGGTTGGATGTGTTTCCCTTGCAGTGGCTAGAACAGATGTGCATCTTACTAAATAAAGATCAATGGGTGACACTGAGGGGCTGTGCTCCATTTATGTCACTTGCCCACTTTTGACTAATAGATTAACCAGCACAGGTTCTTCTCATGATGATGGCAGAAGTGAAAAAAAGGTAAAAAGAAACAAGCAAGGCATGTTAAATCTCTGATTTCCAAATCGTATACGGTCACTCATGACTCTTCTATTTGTTAAAGCAAGTCACAGAACCAATTCCAAAGTCAAGGGTAGGAAATACACTTCACCCATTATAAGGCCATAGCAAGGGCATGGTTGCTGGAATTGTTGAAGAATGGGGCCAGGAAGGCAATCTAATACACACAAAAGATATACCATTTTGTTCAAAAGAACCAATACATTCTGAAAAGTACTTCAAAGAAGCAAGAAATCAAATTGTTCTTTACCTTAGTAACTTTCCATTATATTGTAAAATCTCATCTCCTAAAACTTTGTGTATCAACCCTAGTCATGAGGCTTCGATACTAAATTGTTGTGTCAAATTGTAACAAAAATAAGTCTTGAGCATATTATTTTAAAATAATAAAGTCCCTGATTCAATGAAAAACAAAAATAAGAAATGTACCCTCCCAACCACCTCAATTAGCTCTACAATCATCTCAAATTAGTCCCCAACTATTACTGTTGAAATACAAAAATGAGACATGGAGATATTTAAATTCCTCAACCATTATATCTTCCCCAGATTCACATCCCCATGTAGTTTGTTATTATTTTTAAACTGTTTGGGATTAGCACTTGTTCTAAATATTCTTCATGTTTTCACATTCTTCCCATTTCTCTAAAAAATAACGAAGAGAATTTTAAGGCAATTCGTGTGTACATAGGTTTTAGAAAATGTTAGGAGGTATTACTCATCCTCACGGATGGGTAATTCTGCTGAGTAACATAGCTGCCCACACAGTGTTCTAGTTAGTATAAGAGGAAGTTAGAACTTTGGGTATCTCTTGGCCAGATACACTCTAAACTATAAACAGCTAATTCTGAGGGGAGCAAGTTACATTTGTTAGAGTAAGTTAATAAAAGCTGTATTATCTACATATAAATATTTTTCCAATGTGAAACACATGAGCTTTCAAGAGAATTTCAGGTGAAATAAAATTCATATTTTAATCAGAATATAAAATACTTCTCCAGTCTTCCTCAAAAGTACAGTCATAACATTCAAACTGAAAGGACAAAAATCTTTCAGGACATTTTCTTTCTCTGACATTTATAATTAGTGTTTGCTCACAGCAAGAGAAAGAGAGTGTCGAAAAACAAAAGGTCTAACTATATCATCTAAAAAATGTATGGGATTTTTCTCTGTTAGCTGTTTTTCAGAACAGGCTAACTCAAGAAGAATCGTTGTATACAAAACCAAGTCTGTATATATGACTAGGAACCCACTGTCAAAAGAGTATTTGTTCTCCTGGCCATTAAAGCTCTAGAAAAGTAGAGAGGGAAAGTAGAAGGAAAATAAGAGAGTTAAGAAGACATTTATTACTTGTTCCACAGGCACAACTCAAAAGAAGGTAAACGTGAAATAATAACAGATCTAACCTTGGAGACTGAACTACAGCAAAGGAGACCAGGCCCTGAGCATCACATGTCTACCCTTTTGATCTTATTATTATGTGACGCAGAAGGAGAAGGCGGCCCTGCTGCTAGGGAAAAACAGATCATGGATGGGAAGGTAAATGTCAAGGAGAAAATAAGTTAAAATAAAATCATAACCAAAGGTAACAATGTTGGTTTGCATGGAATGCCAACTGAAAAAAATAAAAAGTCATAGCTTGGAAGCAGAATAAGAGTGAAACAGGAGGAAAGAAAATGAAAGGCTATTAAGGTCATTTCTCTAAGGCCCACAGAAATGCTAACTTGCCAGCTCCCTGACTATTCAGTTAAAGGCTATTTTAGGAAAAAGTGTATCATATGCATGGATTCATGTTTTTCTTAAGAATTAAGTGGTTATTTGGGGTTTTTACCATTCTTGCTTTTGTTTTGTTTTGTTTTTTGTTTGTTTGTGTTGTAATTGAATCCACTGGACTTGTATATTGGCTCATTTTTCACAAGATCTTGTTCACTTGAATATCCCCATGCAAGAGATTTTTCACATTGATATTTCTACGCTATCAGTTGTTAAAATGATGAGGCCTGAATGAGGAAGTTCAGAAATAACTGAACCCAAAACCAAAAAAAATCTCCTGGTTCAGGATAATGATGACACTACCAGGTAAACCTTTCTAAATTGTGGACTCCCCAGAGGAGTCTGAGCTAAAAGAAATGCTTGTTTGCAGGCCACATTGTTTATTTGTCTGTCCATTTCTATGTTTAATTAATAACAATGACAAATCAGAATGATTGAATTATCAAACAAACACAGACAGGGACTTTTGCAATCTGCTTACATTATTAGCCTTGACATTAGCTGAATTATCGCTGCTACTTTCCACTATTCAAAATGGTCCTAATGGTGTATGCAGTATTCTAAAATGAGTCAGACACAAATTTCAGGCTGGGAAACATAATTTTCTATGTATCCAGAAAGAGGAATTGGGATCTTGAACACCTAGGCAGCCTCTGCCTTAGGGGGTCATCTGAAGCCATTTATATAACCTAAGACCATTTAGGGACACAGGAGAGATTTCATTATATATTATAGGCTATTACAAAAGGAGGTTAAAATTTAGAATCATATTGTTCTCAAATCAGTTTGTGTGTGAACCTGCATGGAAAAGAAACAACTGAAATGTACCCTAAATGGTTTAGAATTTTATTTCCTAGATATTATTAACAGTGGTTTACCTTTTCTTATTTGTTATTTTTTATAGTCAACATGCCTGACATCTGCAATATAAAAATAGTAAGAGAAAAACAAATAATAGAAGATATATACATGTTGCCTGCATGCCAATGTATAGGTAATGAACAGAGAACCACTTTTAGCTTTTTGGCCACATGATGACCTCCCAGGAGAAATATGAAGAAGTAACCCATACATGTCAAGACTGACTTATGTTTAGTGTCAAAAGCCAAATATCATGTACTACTCTGAGTTTCTCACCTGCCCTCATGCACTTTCCTTGTGTTCCACATCATACCACACCCCATACATCCCACCAGTGATAGAATTCCCACTGCTGCCGTCACTGTTACTATGATATTATTACTGTTGTTGTTCCAAGTGCTTTCACCATGTATCAGGAATCCTGTTGTTGTTTTTTTTTTTTAATTTTTTAAAACTACCTTTTATTTATTTATTTATTTGAGAAAGAGCTCAAGCAGGGGAGGAGGGACAGAAGGAGAGGGAGGAGCAGACTCCCCACTGAGCAGACAGCCAGTCAGTCACAGGGCTCCATCCTAGGACCCTGGGATCATGACTCAAGCCAAATGCAGATGCCTAACTGACTGAGCCACCCAGGGGCCCCAATTTGTCAGTTTTAGATTGTCACTAGAAACACAGCAATAAAATCCACTAAAGAAAAAATAAAAATCCCAGGAGAGGAAAAAAAAATAGTATTGGAAGAAAACCCTAGTACATCACCTTCACATAATAAGAGAGCAAATATTAAATTAAATTAAAATTAAATAATAGCATGAATATTAAAAGAAATTATTTGCTTAATAACAGCAGTAAAAAAATATCCCTGTTTTAAGTGTATGAAAGAAAGGAATCATTAATATTTTTAAGTTTAATATATACATATTTTTAGGCCATATTATAATAAATATAGAAATAATTTCTGAATAACCAAACTTAGAAAATTGAAAACTCTCCCACACACACTCACAAAAAAAGGGGGGGGAGTGCTCCAGAAAAAAGATATATAAACATCATTAACATATTTCTTAAATTCCCAAAGTATACTTTATGGAAAAACTTGGGAATGTGGACAAAATATTTAATTCATTTAAATACTTTTTTAAAAAGATTTATTTGTTTATTTGAGAGAGAGAGAGAGAGAGAATGAACAGGGGTGGGGGGGAATGAACAGGAAAAAGGGGGGGAGAGGGAAGACGAGACAGGGAGAGGGAGAAGAAGGAGACACCCCCTCTGAGCAGGGAGTGCATCATGGCACTTGATCCCAGGATCCTGGGATCATGACCTGAGCTGAAGGCAGACACTTAACCAACTGAGACACCCAGGCACCCCTCATTTAAATACTTTTATAAATAAAAAATAAGAAGAAAAAATTAACAAACACATGAATTTTGTTTTCACCAAGGGAAAATATTCAACAAGGGAAGAAAAAAAAAATAAAGTAGGAAATAATAAAAGTTAAGGCAAAAATCTCAAGTTAATACAAACTTTAATTGGTTAAAAAAAAAAAACCCACAGCAAAACAAAACAAAAACTGAGTGTTTCCCTACTTTCATTACTCACTCAAAAAGCTCAGCAAATTTCATTAATACTAGCAGATATTAAACAAAAAGAGAGGAGATAATCAATATAAATAAATACAATGTGTGAACACTTTCGAAATTATACACGGAATAGATAATTTTATTAAAAAGTGGCATTTACCAAAATTGACCTATCAATGAGACAAACAGGATGATAATTGTGAATGAATTATGTAAAAATATTAATATCAATAAGAAACTGTAGAAAATATCTTAAAGCACAGAAAAATGGAATATAGTTTCCAACTTATTCTATAAGGTAAACATGGTATTGATTTTAAAACATGACAGAGATAATAAGAAGAAAAAGGTAAGCCATTCTAACTTGTGTATGAGTATAGATAAAGACTAAATAACTTGTAAAGTGATTATAATAAAATATATTTTTGGACTTTAGAAGTTCATTCCAGGTTTAATAAAGAGCAAAAAATATGCAGGTAATTCAATTATGTTTATCAAGACAGCATTAAAAGTATAAGACCATACAATGACAGTATCATGATTATATACATATAATTTTAAAAGCATTTTTAAAAAGAATAAGAGTTCACTCTGAAGACAAAGACAACTCTAAGAGTTCGATGGGTATTGGGGCACCTGGGTGGCTCAGTCCATTAAGCATCCAACACTTGGTCTCAGCTCAGGTCATGATCTCAGGGTCCTGAGATGGAGTCCCAGTTGGTTCCAGGATTAGCACTGAGCATGCTTGGGATTCTTTCCCTTTCCCCTGCTGCTCCCCCTCTGCTCCCATGTCCCCGCTCATGCTCACTCTCTCTAAAATAAATACATAAAATCTTTAATACATACATATATATACATATATATATATATTAAGTAGATGGGTAGTTATTTGATATGAGCAATAGGAAGTTTTTATTTAAAGAATTCAGAGAAAAATATTAGATATTCTTTTTTCTTGAAACCACGGGAAGAAAAAGACTGAAGGAGCCATGTAACACCCCATTTGTTAATCCATGGCCTTCTTTTCTGACTCTTCAAGGCTTTCTACAACCTGTTTCTAATAAATCTCTGCCTCAGGCCATGGATTTCAGAAAGGGGAAAATACTGCCCTTAGCCTGTTTCTTGTTTACCCCATCTTAATGTGGCTAATGTCTCTCTTGTACATCAGTTCATTTCTCCCCAGCTCAATATTTCTAAAACCAATTGTCTTAAGTGATAATATTATATGATATTTTACTACATATCAGGCACTTTTCTGGGAACTCATTTAAGCCTCCAAGCAATCCTATTTTTATTATTATCTACATTTTATAGATGTGAACCTGAGTCCTTGTGCCTCTGGCTTGAAATCTTACATCTCATTGATGTAGAGTCAAAAGTTAAATTATGAGTCTGGCTCCATAGCCATGCTTTCAAGTATGTTTTATCTTGCCTTTACAGGTTTTACACTTCCCAGTCAGAAAACACATTCTCCAAAATACTATCTTCATCTAGTGTTTTAGGTCTACCTTTTCTGACAGTTCTTAATGTATATCTCACCCCATTCTTTGAATTTAATATGCATGCCTAATATCCAGTCGGGACTGTAAGCTTCTTGAAAGTAAATTCTGAAGAAACGAGTTAAGACCCTGGATGGTGAAGGCGTAGCAAGGCATCAACATTTAATTATTTATTTATCTATGATTTTGAAAACCTCGAGTTCACACTGCTACTTCCAATTCCAATCTAATATCACAGATTTCATGCTAGTTTTCTCCCTTTCCATATATGTAACTCCCTTCTCTGATGATAAGAAATCTGGCCACCATCCTTGCTATATTTACATACTGAATCGAACACCCTGAATATAATAGATCCTTTGTTGCCACCACCACTCTCTTCATGTGGATGCCCTCTTCACTCCACTGGGGCTTCAATATGCAACACCAGTAGCCTGCTGTCACTATCTTGCATGGATCTCCTTCTTTCCCCACTCAGCCCCAGCCTCCCTACACCAAGCCACTATCACGCCTGCCTTCCCTGTCCCAGATGTGCCTGTTATGTTGCTTCTCACTACATAATGTTTTTTGACTGACTTACTCAGAAAGGAAGAAGGAGGAAGGAAAAATGAAGGAGAAAGGCAGGAAAACAGGGAGAGAGGGAGGAAGGAAGGAAGAATAGAGGAGGGAGGGAAGAAAGGATCCTTATTGAATTTTAAATAGCTGTTAGGTGCTAAAAATATTAATTAACAAAAAAGTATTTATTAAACATGTTTTGGGGGAAGGAAAAATATAAACCTATCAACCAAATCACAAAATTTCTAAAAAGTAATAATAAAAATACTACTCATCAGTTTGTATGAGCTACCATGGCATACATAGTGAATCAATAGTGATCAGAGGAGAACTCATAGTCTTAAATACTTATTTATGTCAATGAATGTGAAGGAATAATACTAAGTAAATTAAATACCCGGATCAACGAGAAAACAAACATAAAGTAAGCCCAAAGTAAACCCAAAGAAGGAAATAATAAGGATAAATTCAGCAAATCAAGAGATTAAAAGCAGAAAAAAAGGTATAATTAATTGGTAAATAAAAATACTGTTCTTTAAAAAAAATAGGCAGCAATTCAAAAAAATGAACACAAATATGCAAAATCAGAAATAAATGAGACTGTTAAAACAAAATCATAATAAAAATTATAAATGATATTTTTTTTCAAAAATTCCTACAAATTTTAAAGCCTGATAAAATGTGTGATTTTTCTAGGGGGCAATTTATCAAAATGAACTCTAGTGGAGATAGAAAACTTAAACAGTTTAATTGCCATGGAAGTAGAGAAATATATCAAAGAACTACCCACAAAACAGACAAAGTTCAGATAAACTTATATGTAACTTCTTAAGCCTTCAAAGATTAAATAATTTTGATGCCAATTGTTTTTGAACAATACAAAATCTGATTGTGATAGGCAGAATTCTAACTGGTCCCAAGCTTTCCACTACTTAGTGTAAATACCCTTTCCCTTTTTTGTGCACAGAACCTGTGAATATGGTAAGATATCACTCCTTTGATTATCTCATGTTATACGGCAGAAGGGAAATTATCTTTGGTAGTTCTGACCTCATCAAGTGTGTGTTTTTAAGAGTTTTCTCTGGCTGGTGGGTGATGGAGGAGACAGAGAAATGTGTGTCTGATCTGAGCAACAAAGTAGCAGCTGCCGTTTCTGAATCCTCCGTGGAGAGCAGCAGACTGCTGTGGGCAGGCAGCCTTGAGGAGCTGAGACTGATCCTTCCCTGACAGTTCACAAGAAAATGGAGACCATGATCATATGGCTGCAAGAAAGTGGATTCTGCCAACAGGGTGAGGGACTTGGAAGCAATTCTTTCCCTAGTGGGACCTCCAGATACCGCTGGCTGATAGCTTGATTTCGGCTGCTGAGGTCCTGAGCAAAGAACCTAGTTAAAATGTGCTGAACTTCTGACCCTTGGAAACTGCAAGATAATACATTTGTGTTGTGTTAAGTAATCTTGTAAATTCGTGGTGATTTGTTACATTGCAGTAGAAAGTCGATACACTAACCAAAAGTAATGCCAAATCGGGATAAAGTGACATTCTGTGTCTCCAAGTATGCATCCCTGAAAGAGACAATGCAACAGGCAATAGGAAAAAAAAGAAGAAAGAAAGAAAGAAAGAAGGAAGGAAGGAAGGAAGGAAGGAAGGAAGAAAGGAAGGAAGGAAGGAAGAAAGAAAGAAAGAAAGAAAGAAAGAAAGAAAGAAAGAAAGAAAGAAAAGAAGAAAAAATTAACCTGAGTCTATGAGAAACTAACTAATCCAAACTGACAGACATTACACAAAACAACTGGTCTGGTTTCCTCAAAATATGTCACATACACACACACACACAAGAAGTGGGAAAGTATTCTATCTTAAAAGAGACTAAAGTGACAAAACAATGATATACAATGTAATTCAAGAGTGGGGAAAATGACCACAGAAGACAATGAGATAAATGAGGAAAATTAAAATTGTAGATAATGCTTTTTTATTAGTATTAAATTTTCTGAGCCTGAGCACTGTACTATGGTCATGGGTGAGAATGCTCTCAGATTAGGCAACATATAATAAAGTATTTAGGAATGAATTACTGTCCTGCCTATAAAATGTCTCTCAAATGGTTGAGAGAAGAAAGAGAGGAGAAACTAATGCGGTAAAATTTCAAAGATGGAGAATCTAGAAATATACATGAATGTTCATTTCAATACTCCTACAATTATAATATTCTTCTCTGTGCTTCTGAATTTAAAAACTTAGTGAATAAGAGACAATGTTTGCTGGTGGCTTCAAGTACATGCATTTTATATAAAAACATTTCCACTATACATCTAATTCACTATAGTTTTTTTAAATAAGAAATCGAGGCTGAATTTGATCAGATTTTTTGGAAGCTCGAGATAATCAATTAAGTAATTTTCTTTTAAAGTTGTTAATATAATGAAACAAATTTTCTAATTTTAAGACATCATCATATTCTTAGAGTAAATTATTCTTGGCCATAGGAGATTAATCTAGTGGATTGATTTGCTATTGTGTTTTTTCTTTCATATCTTATTCACAAATGAGATTGGCTTCTAATTTTCCTTTTTATTTCGTCTTTATTCATGGTTTAAAATTAGAATATAAAAACATAAGAGAAGTTATTATAAAGCTTTCCAGAATTTTTCTATTTTGTTGCCTCTGCCCACCAGTAGATCTCTGCACACCAAGAACAATGGCCCTTCTCTCTCGGTGCTATCAGTGCCGGGGTCACATATTGTTTTTAATGAAATTATATTAAGGAAAAAAAAAAAGAATGAGGGCAGGTACAGGATAGGGAATGTATATTGAAAGACCTGTGGAGAGATCATTTTATTTATTTAAAGATTTTATTTATTTATTTATTTATTTGACAGAGAGAAAGAGCACAAGCAGGGGGAGTGGCAGACAGAAGGAGAGGGAGAAGCAGACTCCCCACTGAGAAGAGAGCCTGACATCTGGCACAGCTTTCTATCCCAGGACCCTGAGATCATGATCTGAGCCTAAGGCAGATGCTTAACCAACTGAGACACTCAGGCACCTGGAGAGATCATTTTAATAGTAAAAGCCAATGGCTATGTTGGCAGAGGAAAGGGAATGGACTAGCGATATTTAGTTCCCTCTGGTGACTAGATTGATACAATGTAGAGGAGTAGTTGAGAATGATGCAATGTTATTTTTTAAGTTCCATTTTCAGACACTAAAAACTAATGATGTTATTTTCACCTAGCTGTATTTTGATTTGTAGATTATTTACCTCTGAAGTTGCTAAGTGACTGATTTATACTTTACTTGATAAGTCTTATAAAAAATTTCACAAGTTCCTGTGATTATTCCAACATCCCTGTGAAGAAACAAGGCTGAAGTTATTAGCTCCATTTTGCAGATTATACAGTGGAGACAGGAAAATTAAGAGACTTTCCAAAGACAGTGCAGATGATACACAGCCAAATTTAAAGCCAGGGCCCTAGCTTTTTGGAATTTTTATGTCCACAACTTTCTGTTGTGCTGTTAAGGGTTGAACTGTGGTCCCTCCCAACCCCAAATTCATAAATTGAAGTCATAAGCCTCATTACCTCAGAATATGACCTTATTTGGGAAAAAAGGGGTAATTGCAGACGTAATTGATTAAGATGAGGTCATACTGAAGTAGGAAAGGTATCTAATACGACTGGTGCCTTTACAAAAAGGGGAATTCAGACACAGACACAACATACCTACTCCATGAAAAGATGAAGGTAGAGACTGGGATGATGTTTTTGCCAGCCGAGAAATGCCAAAAATTGCCAGCAAGCCACCAGAAGCTAGGAGAGAGACGTGAAACAAATGCTCCCTCACAGCCCTCACACGGAGTCAACTCTGCCCGCACCTTGGTCTTAGACTTCCAGACTCCAGAACTGTGAGAAAAAAAACTGTTGTTGTTTATGCTGCTCAGTTTGTGGAACTTTGTTATGATATCCCTAGTAAATTAATACATAAGACTTGCTATACTTTCAGGTAGGAAATTATAATGACCAAAGTTAAGTAAATTTCTTGTGCATTTCCTCTTTCTACTTCACTGAACTCTTATATATGTTATCATTTTAGTCTAATCCCACATGCAGGGCAATGATGTAAATATCAGAGAAAAGCAACTTAATTTAACCTTTAATTCTGATCCAGAGAGACAAAAGTTAAATTTGCCGATGGAAAAATCATAATTGGTCATGCCTTCTACAGCAGCTATGCTTTTCCCATAATAACATCTTCTTCAAATATAACGGACCATGAATCTCCAAGGTTTCCATTTACCATGCAGATCTCCATATACCATAATTGAAATGCTTCCATTTGCCATCATTTTGTTTCTATTTGTATAAAGGCACAATCAACATTCAGCAAATTTTTCAGGATTAGTTTGTCACATGCAATATTTAGGAAATGCTTGTATTAAACAGTAATTTTGTTTGTTTGTTTATCCGAAGTTCAAATCTAACCTAACTTCCCGTATTTAGTTTGGAACTCCTAGACTATCTCAGCTAAATAATTTCTGGCTATAAGAGTTCAAGTACATAAAACCAGAAAAATCAACAAAGCTATAATGAACCCTTCAGAAATGACAACATTGGTACCAGATATTAGGGAGAGCTTACTAAGGAACACAACTGGCCAAAACAAAAAATTCTAATTGTCAAAATTTGCATTGATATCAAGATCATCCATTGTTATGAAAAAATTGTTTGTATTTATCCAAGAGCTACTGATCTTCATATAAGGTACCTTATATTATACTATTATATTATAAGACACCATAGAGGTGGCTCTTGTCAGTTAAGCATCTGCCTTCCACTCACATCATGATCCCAGGGTCCTGGGTTTGAGTCCTGAGTTGGGTTCCCTGCTCAGCAGGGAGTATGCTTCTCACTCTACCCTTCCCCCTTGCTTGTGATCTCTCTTTCTCTCTCATGCTCTCTCTCTCAAATAAATAAATAAATAAATAATAAATAAAACCTTAAAAAAAAAAGACATCACAGAAACAAATTGAGTATTCAAATCCATAGTGAAGAATAGAACACTCAAATATCTCATAGCAAGCAAGAATAATCATAAAAATTATTCATTACCTAATGAATAATAATAAGGCCCCATTTGCTTCTCATAGGTTAAACACTTGATTTCAATGTTAAGGGCATTTTTAGGTATATTATCTTACAGGATTTTATAAAACAAAATACCTGAATTTCCCATGGTGCTATGCTATACTTTCCTCTTGCTATTATCTTAGGTGAACACATTCTTCTCCCAGATTTCCAAAGGACTAGCTCTTTCATGTTTTCCTATTATCAGTTCAAATATCACCATCTCAAAATAACCCTCATTGACCAATCAGTAGACTGGGACATATTCACATTACCTATTATGTTACCTTGTTTTATTTTCTTCTTAATGCTTAACAATATCTGACTCATGTTTTCAATGTACTTTTGTATATTTCTGATGTATTTTTCTTTACTCAAAAAAAAAATGTCTTGCCTTACTAGAATCTAAATTTCATAATATCCAAATGTTCTTGTTTGTGCATTTCACAATGGTATTCGCTAAGCTGGGAGCAACATTTGCCAAAATTTTAATGTGATAGCTTACACAGAAAATGGCCAGATTTCTGCCATGCCTTTGGAATCCACCCAGAAGTGACCAGTTCAAGGGCTTCAGGAATCACAGACAATGCCTAACCAGTCCTGGTACTGAGGTTTCAATATCTTGGCACTGGTAATTCATTCAGAGCTATCATTTAGCCAAGAATGGAATTTGGGGATCACTTAGCATAGAGTCTTGAGTCAAATGAACCTAGACTGAAGTTTCTGGTTTGCAATATACAAAATGGCAGATTTTGTGTTTCAGGCTCTTGATCAATAAAGAGGAGAGATTAAAGTACCTATAATCTAGGAAGGTTGAAAGGCTTAATGAAATAAAGCATTTGCTTTATATCACAGTGGATTGGAGGGCTTTTTGATTTCATATTTATATCCACTTCCAACCCATTCATATTTTATAGAAGGAGAATTGCAAGTTGCAGGGGTTTTGTTTCTTTGTTTTTGTTTTGTTTTGTTTTTACAAAATGGAGTGGGGAACTTAACATGACTTGACCTTAGTGATCCATACTCAAACTAACAAGGTCTAAGAAAGCCATCAATGAATGTGGTTTCTATAGGAAAATATAAAATATTTACTATTAGAATATTAATAATGGGAATGTATACTGGGACTTGATGTACAGGATCAAAGAATATAGATATTCTTATTTTTCAATGATTCAAGGCAGTTTCTTCAATGAAACCTTAATGGACAGATGAGTAATTATCTGCGAACTTTCAGAAAAAAATTATTAGCCTAGAAACTAGAAATCAAAACTCTTGTTTTTTTTTTTTAAGAATTGGCATATGTAATTAAATATTGGGGAAGCTTTGGAACAGAATGGGAATTACTGATTTTAAACTTTTCCTCCATTTTCACTTAGTAAAAGCCAGGTTTTCATCTCAAGTTTTGTCCACTGTTCAAATGCTAATTTTTATTTAATAAATTTTTATCCTACTGTTTGAAGATTTTGTTATTAATGGCTTTATTAGGCCATTGATGAAAAACTATCATAAGAAAAATGGCATTCTTCCTTATTAACTTCATCTTGAATTATTTACAGTCATTTTGTTGAACACTTCCCTTTGATCTACATTGCATTGCACTAATGATTTTGCTGCAAACAACATGAGTATGTTTTCCATATTCCCTCACCAAATGTAAATGCTAATAGTACATCTATATAAAAAATGTCAATATTATAAGCTTATATTAAGTACAGTGCTAAGCATGGTATGGAGCATCCATATTTAATTAATGAGTAATATTATCTATCTTTAGTGAATCGAATATTCATCAGAAACAGCACATTTACAGTATATCTGTAGATTGTAGTTACAAAAAACATCCAAATAACCAGTCACTGTTCTTGCATAGAAGTAGAGGAAAGAGACCAAGCTTAGCTTCTTAATCAGAAAGCCAATAAATCTATAGATTATATTTTGTGCCTAAATATTATAATAATATAGCATAAACTCCTTTTCTTATGCACCGAGATGTCTAGAATATGTCCTCCTCTCTTTTGTTTTACATTTGCCTCCAGTTAGAGTGCTTTTCTGGGGCCCTTGGGTGGCTCACTTGGTTAAGCATCAAACTGTATTATGGCTCAAGTCATGATCTCTGGTCTGGGGATAAAGCCCCAGGTTGGGCTCACTCTTAGCAGGGAGTCTGCTGAAGATTCTCTCTCTCCCTATCCCTCTGCCTCTCTCCTCACTTGTTCTCTCTCTCTCTCTCTCTAAAAAAAATTAATTAATTAATTTAAAAAATAAAGAGCTTTTCCTTCAGATTCAAGCTTGTGTTTGTCAAACCTATGAGTATCCCCCCTTAATATCCCTTGATGCTCTGTAGCAGACAGGAATCTAAGATGAACTCCAGTGAATCACATCCTTGTAGAATTCCCTCCCTTGGAGTGTGGGCAGAGCTTGTTACTTGCTTCTAGCCAAAAAATATGACAAAGATGACTGGATGCCATTCTTTTAATTTGGTTACATTATATTACAAAGATGATGGGATAGCCATTCTCATGATTAGAAGTCTGGAGCGAGAGATTCTCCTGCAGGCTTGAAGACGTAAGCTGCCACCTGTAATAGAGGGCCTGCATGAGGGCCACATCTCAAGGAACAGCCCTAGTTGATATTCAATAAGAAAACAGGGACCTCAGTACTATGACTGCAAGGAATCCAATTCTTCCAATAACCATATGTGTTTGGAAGAGAACCCCAAGCTCAAAGGAATGCAGTACAGTCTACTGATGCCTGGGTGGCTCAGTCTGTTAAGCGTCTGCCTTTGGCTCAAGTCATGATCCCGGAGTCCTGGTTTCCAGTCCCATATTGGGTTCCTTTTTCAGCGGGGAGCCTGTTTCTCCCTCTGTCTGTTTCTCCTTCTACCTGCCACCCCCTCTGCTTGTGCATGCACTCGCTCTCTCCCATACAAATAAATAAATAATCTAAGAAAGAAAGAAAGAAAGGAGAGAGAAAGAAAGAGAGAAAGAAAAGAAATCCAGTCTAAATTCATATTGAAGCTTGGTAAGACCCTGAGCAGAGTTCCCACCTAAACTATGCCTGGATCCCTGGACTGTGGAAACTGTGAGACAAAAAAAAAAAAAAAAAGTTATTCCAAGTCACTAAGTGTGGTAGTTTCTTAAACAGCCATGGAAAATCAACACATGCTGCCACGTCTGCAGAATGTCCCTGTAACTTTAACTGCTCCTTCTACTTGCAGTGAGTCCAAATCCTACCCCTCACTCCTGCTTTGCTAACTCCTGCTTATCCTCTGGACTTGTATCCTGTGTCACCTCTTAAAAACTACTGTGACCTCCACTACAGAATAAATGAGGTTCCATTCCTTTCTCTTCCCACAGTGATTGTATTTGCTTTCTTACATTTTATTTTAATGCCTTTCCATTAGAGGCTCTTAAATGCAAGAATTATGCTTTGTTCTTGTTTCATCACATTCTCTAAGTTAATATAATTTATCGTGTTTTTCTAACCTATAGGAGTGGTCCTTAAATTCCAAGTTTCAAGTGGTCCTTAAACTCCTACTTGCATCAAAATCACACAAATTCTAAACTCTCTTCTGCATCTACTATGTTCAAATTTGAGTGGGTAGGGATGCTCTTGCCCCAACTAGTCTTTCTGGTTTTATTCTAACGGTCAATCACATTCACCAAGAGTTACAGATGCATGGAATTAGTTATAGTTTGCTAAATTCTCATACTCTCTCAGTTTTTGGTGCTTTCCCCCTTTTTTCCTCATCTTTTTGGATTATCTATTACCCCGTTTTTGTTGGTTAAGTCACTCATTGTTCAACGTTCAGCTTAAAATTCAGTTTCTCTAGAAAGCTTGACTCAACCCCTAGAACTTTTGACTACCACTCCATAAAACATAACATTAATTACTCATTTATAGTCATTGGTTTTCTGGTCTATAAAGGTATGACTTGTGTTTAATTAATCTCTGTGTCCCAAATCGATAGCATGAAACCTGAAACGTAGGATACTTTTTTTTTTTTTCTGAATGAAAATAAATGTCAGACCCATATGAGTAGAAACTCCACAGAAATTTGGACCTATATGATTTCAAAAATCTTCCTAATTAGAAGCATCAAAGATAGTTTAGAAAGTAGTGATATTCTTTTTTTTAATAATAGTATCTTTTATTATATTATGTTAGTCACCATACAGTACATCCCTAGTTTTTGATGTAAAGTTCCATGATTCATTACTTGCGTATAACACCCAGTGCACTATGCAATATGTCCCCTCTTTAATATTCTAAGGCAAAATGACATGTGAGGAAATCCCACCCCCAATTCTAAGAAATTTTGATATGTGCCATATTCCACCCCCATTTGAGAATGATTGTCTATTAATTACTATTGTCATAGGGAGGTTCAAAATTTTCTGGGAATTCTGGGGTGTAGAGCAAATTTGAAAACAACCATTATGAGCTAATGAAGCTAATTTTCATGTATGGCTCATGGAAATCTATCGTATTACTTTGGTTATGGTCCTAGATCACCGCCACTGGCAAATTTCTTCATCAGAAGAGAATTACTAGCAAATTAATGACTTAGAGAACTGTTCATGTTCTTAATGCCCAGAAGTACATTAAAAAGTGCTTATCTTTCAACGTGTTTTATACTTTATGCCAGGAGCATGTTAAAACGACTCTCTTACATTATAAGATATAAGATTGGATGCATGGAAAAAAATTTTAAAATCTGAAATAAAATCAAAATAGTAATTTTTATTATGAATTTTATGCCACAAATATTAAGCCAACTGTCTGAATTGTAGCCATGAATTTCTACAAACACCTACTATTGTTATCCTAGTATAAATTACTTCCTTTGTGTCATAAGGCTAGTGAACATTATTTTGTCACTTTTTATATCTAAGATCATAAAATCTCTTAAAGAGGTATATAACTTGATCAATTACTTCTCTCTTTGTGTGTGTGTGTGTGTGTGTGTTTACTCTATTTTGAGCCTTAACTCCACATTATCACATTACAGTTAGTACATTTAAAAAAAATATGTGTCTTCAAAAATGTCCTTATGATACAGGACATTTAAATGTTTAATTTCTTCTAAACTGATATTTACACCCACCACACAAAACTATTCCACATTAGATACTAATTAAGAACCTTTATTGATCTTTCACAGAGCAATTATGAATGGTCACTAGTGGATTATATAATGAACTACTGTAATCTTACAGTGATGGCATTGGTCAGTTTAAAGTACTCTGTAGCCCTCTTCAATAGAACTGAATCCTATAACATAGTCATTTCATTTGGCAAATTATAATATGGTGCCCTATTAATGTTGGCTAGATTTCAACCAAATGACTGTGTGGATGTAAAAGACTTAATATCCTATTAGCAACCCCATGATTCATCTAGTCCCCCAGGCTTGTTTCTAATCATAGCTTCTAATATTACATGTGATATTGAAAAGTGCATATAAAAAAATTAACAAATTGAAACTTGAATGGTTGAAATATATACTAGATAAAAGCTCTTTATCATATCACAATTTATTTTATTTTCATATATCTATGAAATCCATTTATTACATTCAGCTTAAAATATACATACATATTTATAGCTGGTAAATCTCAGTGAACAATTATGTTTGAAGGAAAGTATATTATCAAAGAATAAACACGAATTGGCTTGTAAGAAGTACAATCTGTTAGCTAAGTGTGGCTTAAAGGATTACTGTACATTTATGTTACCTCTAAATGCTGATAGTTACTTTAGAGGAGATTATCCAAGTATGATAACCAAGAAGATAGGGAAGTAAAAATAAATTGTGAAGGGCTTCTGTCCTAGCAGAAGCATATCTTTAGGAATAGCACAAATAAAGGTGGAAATATCTCTATTAACATTTAAATAAGATGAATTATTATTATGGAGAATCACTGAGAATAGTCTTAATATAAAAAATAATATTAAGCAGTGTCCATATATCTAAAAAAGTTCTTACTAATAGATTCAGAGACTTGAAATATATTCTGAGAACCATAATAAAAATTTTCTGCTCACCTTTATTTACCAATAGTCGATGGATGGATAAAAGTTTCAGCTTACCTTTATCTACTCACAGTCTTACTAAATGTGAACCAGTAGGGAATATACAAAGAACAATTAGTATAACCTTTTATCTTATGATGAGAAAACAAAATGCTCCCCTTTGACGAAGACAGCGATAGCATCAGAACATGTAACTTAGTAACAGACTTTGCAATTGTTTCTTCCCTCTAGCATCTGGAAATTAAAGTGATTTATTATAAATATATCAAAACAATTTAAATCTTTGCATGGTCTTGCTCTTGAGACTTACAGGAAAATATTCTTTTTAAAATGAGATTCACATATAATAATTCATAAAAACTATTCACAAAATCATGATTGGTTTACATTTTATAAAATCAGTTCATCTTAACTATTACAGGTTCTATATTGGCTTCTCAAGCACAAATTTCATTGAAATATTTTGTAATTCATAATACCAAATAGAAAGTCTTTGTGTATAAAATTTAGTCTTGAAGTTAGCATAATCAGAAGAAGGGAAATCTAGAAGCTGTTAAAAAAAACAAACAAACAGGACTTCTGAAAATACCAAACAATGTAGTTCAATTTATTTGAGCAAAATAATAAGTTGTCACTGTGTATAGATGGGTACATGAGTTTGTAGGAAGGTCTGCAATCAGAAATTCTGAAGGTGACCTATGGTTTAAATATTATGGATAGATTTTTATTTATGTACATTACCATTGACAGCAAAGATAAGTGCTGATCATAAATCTTGGATAGCAGTGATGAAAAGAGTAAGGAAATGTTTAATAATTTTATGACTTTTAATGGTTATATGAAATCTTTTCAATTAATCTGATTGGCTTAATAATAAAGATTTTATGGGAAAATTAAATATGTGTATGGTAAAACAAAGATTGTAAACCCTTAGTTTGTGATTTTCAGTACTTATTAAGGTCAAAATGGTATTCTAAGGAGACACATTTTTGGAATTACAGTACATAGTATATCTGCCTTACCCAGAAGTTATTGGTTGATAAGATGTATGTTCTGCAATACAATATCCCCCACGGCCGAGTTAAAATATTCCACAAAATTAATTTTCATTATGTTAGTGATTTTCAATGATCTCAAGGAACTTCAATGTTTAAGCAAGTGTAGCATTCTTATATATATTTCTTTTTCAGAGTTCAAGTAATCCAAGTTATCTCTTAAAAAAAAAAAACGATTTATTTATTTATTTACAGAGAGAGAGCACAAGCAGGGGGAGAGGCAGGCAGAGGGAGAGGGAGAAACAAACCCAGCTAAGCAGGGAGCCCCACGCAGGGCTCCATCCCAGGACCCTGGGATCACGACTTGAGACAAAGACAGATGCTTAATCAACTGAGCCACCCAGACTCCGCCAATCCAAGTTATCTTTTACACTCACCTTTAAAAATATGAAGATTTTGTGCTCTGACATTGATAATACTTGATCACTAAATTATGTTGATCAAATCATTAACTAAGTGATAACAAATAGTATCCTGTCTATTCTAAGAGATTTTACAGTTTAGTTTCGTTTGCTATTTTATAAATCCTACTTATTTTATGAAGCTTCTATGGAACCAAATAAGATGTCTCATTTATAAATCATATTGTTTAGATTTAAAATTGAGTGCTTATATAGGAAATGGCTCTGCCAGTAAATATAATTGTTGAAGAGCAACAGAGACATCAACCTGGGAATATAACACAAATTAGACAAAATAAAAGAATAGAAGATATTATTAAAATGTAATAATACATGAGAGATATGATTCAATGGCCATCATTCTCTATAGATAAGTTCTACAGCTAGGACAGTTACAATAATGCCTTTCTAATTGCAGTGCAGTTTTAATTCTTGCACTTTCCTGAAGTTATGTGTTCAGAAGAATTGAAATTTTATTTGGCTTTTTATATTTTAGTCTTTTTTAAATTTAAATTCAATTAGCCAACATATAGCACATCATTAGTTTTGATATAATGTTCAATGATTCATTAGTTGCATATAATACCCAGTGCTATGTCTTCCTTTACTCTTTTTATATTTCCTTTTCTTCATTTTTCCGTTTGTTTTCTGAATATGTTTTATAAATATATCCAGGCATAGATAAAAGAAAATCCACCTTACTTTCATGATCTTAAGAGTTTTTAGTAATACATATTTTGGCATATCCCAGTTCTACAAACTAAGAATGTGTCCTATGATAGATATATTGAGCAAACCTTAAGAATTTCTAGCATTACTGATATATTTATGAAAATCACCCGTGAAACTTTTAAAAAGTTGGATTCTTAGGGAGTCTACTAAATTGGAATTTCTGTATGAGAGACCTGAACACTTTTACTAAAAAACAAAACAAAACAAAAAACAAACAAACAAAAAACTTTTTAGGGGAGGTTAAGATGGCGGAGGAGTAGGGGACACCTTTTTCAGCCGGTCCCCTGAGTTGAGCTGGATAGGTACCAGATCAGCAGGAATATCCACGGAATCAGCCTGAGACGCAGGAAGATACATCTGGATCTCTACAAATGAACATCTCCAGCGCTGAGTATCGAGGTACGAAGCGGGGAGCCGTGAAACCGCGCACAGATATCGGAAGCTAAACAGAAGGGGGAGGGAGCCGCCGTGTCAGGGCGCCGGGAAGCGGTAGCCACCTGCAAGGGGGAGCGGTCAGACCGCGGACCCGCACGCTTGAGACAGCAGGCTGAGAAGGGAGCTCCGGGAGCG